>NW_025367385.1:0-5498 GCF_016433145.1 Gracilinanus agilis | reverse complement strand
GCTGCTCTCAGGAACAGGTCCTGGAGCTGCCAATGACTCGATGGGTGCCCCAAACTTGCTCTATTTCTTTTTAGCTGGCTTTGGAGCTACAGGTGTTGTGTGTGGAGGGGGTGGGGGTGGGGCGGTTGCTCAGCCCACGATTTAGTGAGAGCCCTTTATAGCATGGAAATGCCTCGATTCCACGTACCTTCCACGCTGTGCCCTGTTGTGGGGTTCCTCCGTTCGTCTGGACTTGTTTTTATGTCCCCTTGAGGAGTTTTGTGTGTTTCGGTCAGGAGAGGTTAAGAGCTCCTTCTTACTCTGCCGCCATCTTAACCCACTTAGAAGTTTTTTAACAAACAAATTCCCTGGCTCAAGTTTAAATCTTTTATTTTGGGGATTAGGAAAAAAGATTTGCTTTATATATTTTTCTGTAATATTCATAATTGCATGCAAAGTGTGGTAACTAAGGAAAATATGTGGATTTCTTTTTTTTTGCTGACTAGGAAATGATATTGTAGGAAAGGAATAATAAGAGAGAAAGAAGGACTAATCTACCTTAGAGTTGTAAAGAATAAAATTTAGGCTTATCCTCATTAGCTTTAAATCCATGTGGAATTCCATTATAGCAGCTTCCCTATTGAACCACTCCCTGCATTGTGGTAGCAATTTAATTCTTTGACTAGAGAGTAAGGAAATGACAAATTATCTGGAGAAATGTTTATTGATTAAGAAATAACTTCATAAAAGACATGATCAATCTGAGTAGAAATGATACTAGATTTACAATGAGAGAACAACCATTTCTTCCATTAGATGCTTATTTCACCTCACTAAACCTTAGAGTTTGCATCTATAAAAATTCAAAGATTGGATTAGTAAATATCTGGAGTCTCATGTAGATCTAAATATGAGCAAAACAAGGAAACTTCTGAATACTATGAAGAAATACTTTGATTTGAGAGAGTCAAATTGGAAGGATTACAAGAATACTTAGAAGAAATGAAACAAGAGATATATAATTGGAGAGACATGGAGGGGGAAATGACAAAGAGAAATGATGTTGTAGAATAGTCTGTGGAAAAACTTTGACCAAGAAATGAAGCCTTGAATCTCAGAGTGAATAGTCACAAAACAATAACCTAATAAAATAATAAGAAATCTTAAAAATAATTCAAAAATTTATAAAACAGAAGAAAATCCAAGAAACATTATATCAAAACAATTTGGAAAACATGACAAAGTGAGATATCTAAAGGGACTATACGAAACCACAACCAAAACAAATATCTGTGTAAACTTGTTCAAATTGTCTAGAATTGTCTAGTTTGCATAGACTATAAAGAATTAAAACCTTAGATTTTAAGAAATTGTAAATTAAAACTACCTTGAACTTCTAAAGACAGAAGACAAAAAGTACCAGTTGAAAGAATTGACTAATAACCTGTGGTGGGGACTGGGAGGCTAGGGAGAGATATGATATAAACTCCCAGATAGACAAAATGATTAACTTTAATAATTTTGCTGACAAACAACAAATCCTGCAAATAACTAAGAGAAAGACTTTCAGATTTATAGAAAAAAGATTAGAATAACACAAGACTATTCAACAACCACCTGAAAGAAACTTCAGGATAAGTAAATAACACTAAATAACAGTGTGAAGAAAAAAGGAGCTCAAGATACAAGGCAATGTGACATACCTTGGCAAATACAAGTCTAATTAACAATATAAAAAGACAGATATTTAATTTAAAAAGTACTGTTTTAAGCATCCTTGGAAAGGACAGCAGAATTGAACAAGTTTTTTGCTTTACAAACAACTCAGACTAGAGAAATAAAAGCAAGTTAAATACATGCATTAACTAAGAAAAACAATGAATTAATAGCAGAGAAACCATGAAAAAAAATTCTTTCTAAGGAACATAATAATTCAAGGATGAAATAGAAGCCAAATAGATGTGATGATGAAGAAAAAGACCTGAAAAGTCATGGACTATATATCTTATAGCACACCAAGTACAGGTAAATCAATGTTCCTGTGAGGTAGAGAGTGAAGGCAAATAAAAATAAAGAGAGAAGGAAGCTAAAGGAGAATATGTAATATAACCTAATCAAATCAAAGGTCACAAAAAAGGGAAATTACTCCTATGAATCACTCTCATGAAAAGCAAAACATACAAGGAGGGAATACAATGAGAAAGAAAAAGGAAAGTCTAATTTTAGTGGTGGGCAACATACAATTAATGACCATTTCAATGGAAAGAGATAATCTATGAAGGGGGTGGGTCTTATAATGAGTAAAATCTACAGATATTTGGTCCTTAGACTAGTTATTCTGCCTTAGGAGAAGGATAATCAGAGCTTAATGGCAACTTACACTAAGAAGGGAAAAACAGGAAGATTTCATGGCAAATGGAGGAAAATAATCATAGGAAGGGCAGGATAATAATGATTTGCACAATCAGAGACATGTAAAAATATTTACATTAGGTTAATATCCTCTGTCACCTTCAGGATTTGTTATTTCTAAGAGTATAGCATTCTTATTTCTAAGAGTATAGGGCAGCTGGGTAACATAAAGGATAAAATAGCAGGCCTGGAAATGGGAAGGCTTAGGTTCAAAGCTCAGACACTTGCTAGCTTTAAGATCCTGGGAAAGTCACTTAATCCCAATTGCCTAGCCTTTTCTGCTCTTCTGTTTAAGAACTGATTCTAAGAAAGAAGGGATGAGTTTAAGAAAACCTGTAGCATGACAAAAGAGGTGGTTACCCCACCAAATATACATGATGCCAAATATACATGGCAACAACGTAGGTACCTCTGAAGCACAAATAATAAAGATATTTAAATAATGATTACATGTGTAAGGGCCATGAATCAAAGAATAAAAGTTTAAAGAAGACAGAAAGGGAAGATGGGAGAAAATAAAGGAAAGAAATTCTTTGTTAAAAAAAAGCCATAAAATGAAATTTAAAAAAAGTAATAGAGAAAACAAGTTTAAAGAGAGGAAAGAGAATTGTGCTTGATTAATTAAGAGGGAAAAAAGAGGAAGACTTAAATAACTAGATAAAAGGAAGAAAGAAGAAAAAACTAAGAGAGCAAGTGGAAATAGGTTTGCTTTTAAATAGATTAATCAAAAATTGTTGAAAAGACAAAGCATCATGTTTACAGAGAAAGGAGGAAATTCTAATTCAGGAAAAAAAATGTTATTAAAGACAAATGGAGAGAGAGCTATGCAGTACAGTGTATAGATGACAGACTTGGAATTGGGAGGATTTAGTCGGTTTTCAAATGGAACCTCTGACACTTTTTAGCTGTGTGACCCTGAAGAAGTCACTCAGTCCCAATTGCCTAGCCTTTACTGTTCTTTTTTCCTTAGTATTGATTCTAAGGAAGAAAGTAAGGGTTATAAAAAGACAAATGGAGGAGAATATAAATGTAATTCTCCCAAAGTTAAATGTTCATAGATTAAACAATGCAATAAAATTAAAAAAGAATGAAAGATTATATGAGAAAACAAAATTCCAAAATTTGGGGCTAACATGAAACAAACCTAAAAAATATACATACATATATACACAATAAAAATAAGGAAATTGAAACATGTTATCATGCACCAGATAATAACTCCCTCCCAGGGAGTTTCAATCATGCTATTAAAAAAAAGCAACAGGTTCCAGGTTAAGATGGCGGCAGAGTAAAAAGCACCTCTTAACTTCTCCTGACCAAAAACACACAAGACTCCTCAAGGGGACATAAAAACAAGTCCAGACGAACGGAGGAACCCCACAACAGGGTGCAGCGTGGAAGGTATGTGGAATCGGGACATTTCCATGCTATAAAGGGGTGAAACAGCTCTCACTAAATTTCGGGCTGAGCAACCACTCCACCCCAACCCCTCCACACACACACCACCTATAGAGCCGAAGCCAGCTAAAAAGAAATAGAGCAAGTTTGGGGCACCCATTGAGTCATTGGCAGCTCCAGGGCCTGTTCCTGAGAGCAGCAAGATTTAGGTCCCCAAAAAGCTGAAGAACTCACACGTACTCTGAGCTCGGACACAGAGTGCGGGCTCAGAGCACAGGCACAGGTGGAGGTGCGGGTGGAGGCAGACACAGCCACAAGCTAAGGCTCTGAAACCCTGAGTGGGGAACCAGTGCAGACGGGTATACAACTGTGGAAGCAGCACCCTGAGACTTGTAAAGAAACGTCCGGCAGAGGATCAAGCAAGGGGGTCCACCAGGGGGCTTGACCTTGGAAAAAACCAGACCTCAGACCTCAGGAGCCAAAAGACCACAGACAGTCACTGAGCGGGAGGATAAAGCTGAGAAGCTGTTGGGTTAACAATGGCTACCCAGAATCAGGAAGTTCAGAAGAGAAAGATTAACAACAAGAAAAAGAAGTCTTTAACACTCGACAACTTTTACACTGAGAAAATCCAGACAACCGAGCAAACAAAGGAGGAGAACAAACAAGCATCCGGACCATCCTCAAATAAGGAAAATGGGTCACAAGCTATGGAAGAGTTCAAAACTGAGATTTTGAAGAAGATGGAAAAGATCTGGCAAGAAAATAACAGTTTAAAAGGCAGAATCATGCAATTGGAAAGTGAGACTCAGAAATCAAATGAACTGATAAGCAAATTGAACACCAGAAATGACCAGATTGAAAAGGAAAACCAGAAGATTATAGCCAAAAACCAAAAGATCATAGCCGAAAACCAAAAGATTATAGCCGAAAACCAGTCCCTAAAGGCTAGAATTGAGCAATTAGAAGCTAATGATCTCTCAAGACAACAAGAACAAATAAAACAAAGTCAAAAGACTGAAAAAATAGAAGGAAACATGAAATATCTCAATGAGAAAGTGACAGACCAAGAAAACCGGTCTAGAAGAGACAATTTGAGAATAATTGGTCTTCCAGAAAAACCAGAAATTAATAGAAACCTGAACTCCATACTAAAAGAAATTATTCAGCAAAATTGCCCTGAAGTCCTACAACAAGAGGGCAATATAGACATTGAAAGGATCCATAGATCACCCTCGACATTTGATACAGATAAGAAAACACCCAGGAATATAATTGCCAAATTCAAGAGCTTCCAAGTGAAAGAAAAAAACTTGCAAGAAGCCAGAAAGTGACAATTCAAATATCAAGGAGCAACAATCAGGATCACACAGGATCTGTCAGCCTCCACTCTAAAAGACTGCAAGGCTTGGAATACGATATTCAGAAAGGCAAGAGAACTGGGCCTGCAACCACCTGCAACTACCCATCAAAATTGACTATATATTTCCAGGGGAAAGTATGAGCATTCAACAAAGTTGAAGAATCCCAGGTATTTGCACAGAAAAGACCAGGGCTAAACGGAAAGTTTGATATCCAACCACAAAAATCGAGAGAAACATGAAAAGGTAAATAAGAAACAGAGGGGAAAGAAAGAAAACTCATAATTTTTAAATTCGCCGGTTTAAGGGCCTCAGTAAGATCTAATTATCTATATTCCTATGTAGAGA
>NW_025367384.1:0-9595 GCF_016433145.1 Gracilinanus agilis | reverse complement strand
GGGTTGGGACGAGGAAGAATAAGAGGAGGCTGGGAGAAGGGAGATCTGGCAGGGGCGGAAGTGGTGAGAGGAAAGGGCGGGGGTCAGGAGAGTGGGCGGGGCGACCCATGGAGAGGTCGAGCTAGGGGTGGATTAGGTCGGGCCAGCTGGAGATTTGAATGGAGGGGCATCTTCCCTCTGGATCCTAAAACTACCCAAGTGTTTCTCAGTGCTGTCTATTTGAGTCTGTAGTTTAATCAAAGTAACCTTGTGTTGATTTTTCTTGAGGAGAAAATATGCTATGAATAAAATCCCCCCCAGGAACAGCGCTAAATAAAACATTCTGAAGTGTTGAATCGTTCAGACTCTGGGAAGACGAGCTTTTTCCACGTGAAGGAAACCTGTTCCCTCGCGGCCGGCACGGTCTCAAATACCGTTCTTAGACACGCCCCTCTTAGCTAGTTTTAAAAAAAATGGAGGGCCGCGGAAAGGCTTTAGCTAGCCGAAAAGACTAGAGCTTCCTCCCACCCTCACAGCCAGGAGCGCGGAAGGCCCCCTGGGTTAGTTTTAAATCGACCTGGGAGGTGAATGGGGTGACGGCGTGTACGCTCTGCCGTTAGACTGTTTCACGCGGAGCTACTACCACGCGCTTGAGACCCACGTGGGGAGGCGAGGGGTGTGGCGGGCAGGGGGGAGGGGCAGCTACTTAGCTTCTCCCCTTCCCCTGAGCACTCCGCTGTTAGCAGTGGAAGGGAAACAGCAAGTGGGAGAGCTGGGCGGCTAGCTGAGGGGTGCCCAGACCCCGGTGTTAGACCCGTGGGGGGTTTAGGAAAGGCCTTAAAGAGGGAGCAAACTTCTCGGAGTAAAATAAGGCTAAACTGTCTCAATTTAGCCCAAAAATGAATACCTTCTAATAATAAAAAACGGAGCTAAAATTGATTAACTTCCTCCCACACTCGGGGCACGAGATGGTCGCTTCCCCCAGGTGAAAGGAGTCAGGAGGGTTAGAGGCTGCTTGCGGAGCCACGGCTCTCCCGCTGCTTTCCGTCTTAGAGGAGAAAATGGGATTCAGATCTCACCCTTCCGCTTCCAAATGGGGCCTAAATTCCAGACTTCTGGTTGCCATAAATGTAGGGTTTCAACTGATATCCAGCACTCCAAGGATTATATTTCATAAAGTTTATTAATAATCACTTGAAGTAGAAGGAATAAAAAGGAAATAGAAGTAAAACAACCTAATTATCCAACAAAATTAAGACCACCTGAGCTAAAACTCTCCTGGCTCTCACCTCCACCAAACCTGATCATAGGAAGAGGAGGAGAGGCGGGGCTACACAAAACTGATGTCCTCCCTCCCTCAGCACTAATGTGAGAAGGAAAGTGGGGTGCTGGGAATTGTAGGTCTAGGGTTCAAATTGTAATTACACACCTGGAAGATAAACATGACTTGGAGGCTGTTGGACAAGCAAGCGCTTTCTCTTTGGATCTGTGCTTTCTTTTTTTTTTTTTTTTTTAATTTATTTATTTTTTTAAACCCTCACCTTCTGTCTTGGAGTCAAAGCTGTGTATTGGCTCCAAGGCAGAAGAGTGGTAAGGGTAGGCAATGGGGGGTCAAGTGACTTGTCCAGGGTCACACAGCTGGGAAGTGTCTGAAGTCAAATTTGAACCCAGGACCTCCCATCTCTAGGCCTGACTCTCCATCCACTGAGCTACCCAGCTGCCCCTGGGCCTGTGCTTTCTGATGAACTGACTGACTTTACTCTCCATGTCGGACACAGAGTCAGAAATATATACATCATCCTCCTCTTCCAAGGGCACTGCATCAAAAAGTCTCCCACTAGAAAGTCTGGACTCCAAAGTCTCAAACTTGGGGTTACCCCATTCTTGAACTTGGGATTACCTCTCAGCACCAATTTCCAAAGCTGGTACAGTCCGGGAAGTCTCCTTTCTTTGATTCAAAAGTTAAATCCTGGGATTGTAGTGCCCTAGAGAATTAAAAATCCTTCTACAAAGGAGGTCAGAGGTGTGAAACGGTAGCCTTGAACTCTTCTTCCAGTCTGACCCACTTCTTCAATTGTCATGTGGTTCCTTCATCTAGAAACCAAATACATAAAAACCAAATCCTGGTAACAAATATACACACATACATTCTTCCGCCAGTGCTGAACCCTTTATTCTTGTATTCCTCCATTTAATACAAGCATCCCCATTCTTGCATTCACACATGTTTATAGTCTGTATGGAACAATAATGAGCTCACATAAGGACACCAAATGCTAATAGCCTCATCGAAAAATAAGGAATTTCAGAGACATTCCCATGAGCTGCCTCCCAAAGGTGCTACAAGTGGATCCTTTCACTTGAACAAATTTCATCCAGGGCACATAAATGGCACTTAATAAATGTTTCTTGATTTATTGTTGAAGTGTGAAGCCAGAATTTTCTCTCTTCAGCATCCTGCCAAGTGAGGGCAATCAATCCTCCCAGGAATTTTTGTCTCTTACGAGAAACCATCAGTCCTTTTCTTTATCTTCTTGGGTAATTGGTTGGGAGAGTCCATCCAGCTTGACCTGGATGAAATGAACCTTAGGTTCACAGATATGAAGTTGTATGGAACCTGGTTCCCTCATCTATAAAATGGAGCTAGGAATAACTGTCGTACCTGTCATAGGTGTGCAGAGAGACATATAATCCATAAGGTTCCATGCAAACGTGAACTATTGGTATTAGCTATATTTTTAATGACTTACATGAAAATTTTCCTGATTTCTCCTCTCTCTGAGCTAGCAGTGATTTCCCTCTCCATTCTTTTCTTCTACATAGTAAATGATCACTCATGTCCTAACACTTTATCACCAGTTATCTTTTCTGTAGGGACCCCGAGGAAAACCACCAGATCAAATGGGCTTCTGATCATTTCTCCAGGAGGTCGACCTCCAGAATTACACAGAAAGGAGCAAGGGGATGAGAATGAGCTGCTCCCAGGATTCTAGAGCTCTGCCTGGCTGCCTTGGTCTTCGTCCTCCCCAGAACAATGCTGTGAATCCAAAAAAGGGTGGCTGGCTTGACAGCTGGACACGGGCCCTGATTCTAACACCGACCTTGAACCCAGGTGTAGATGGAGTTTCTGGATCTCATCTCCTGTGAGCTCCACCAGCTGTTTCTCCATCCTTTATAATTCTTGCTAACTGTCCGTGCCTAGCAGAAAAGCTTAATAAAAGTTTGTTGATTTACTGACACTCTGCTCGGTTCTCGAGACTGAAGCCATGGGAGATAAAAAAATGCCTCTTGACTCGGTTATGTAAGTGTCATTATTGTTAAACCCCAGATTTCAGACAGGGTGATTTGGTGCATGCTGGCTCGGCCTGAAGAAGAAATCTTGTGCTATAAATTGGAGATTTTTCTTTGCCAAATGTGAGGATCATTACAGAATTGTGTTTTCCTGAGTTTGCCTCATTTAGTTTTCAAGTTCATTAACTCTTGGCAAAACTTGCATTTCTCCTTCCAAATAAGTTTGGTCTACTAAAAATGCTAATAAAGGTATAAAGGATATATTTGAGATGAATTTACATAATAGCTACAAATCTCAGGACATTATATATTCACGACTCTAAATGTTTCATTAACATCGTATAGCTAAGTACCAACAATTTTTTTCTTCACTAAAGATTTCCTCCAATGTCAGGGAGATGCCCCCAAATGCCTGAAGGCAATGCCAAGAAATACAGGCTCTGGCAGATCCTCCCCAGACTGCAAGGGTTTAGAGTTTGGGCCCAGAAATGGACTTTGTTCCAAGGAACAACTCAGTTAAAGTTGGAGGGGCTCATCACCAGGTTGGCCACCAAAAAAATGAATGTTTTGGCTGTAGCGCTCTTCAACATTGTTATTCTTTTTCCCCTGCTACCTTTTGATTTAATAAAATTATTCATTTACAGCCAGTCTCATAATTTTCTTTCTTACAGTCATAGAGAGGTGGCTATGTCTTGGTGAGGTAGAATACTCATACTACAAAATGGTGTCATTTTAAGCAGCTACACAGTAGACAGAGCACTGGGCCTGGAATTAGGAAGACCTGAGTTCAAATCCAGCTTCATATACTTCCTAACTAATGGATAACTTACTTAACCTCTATTTACCTCAGTTTCCTCTTCTGTAAAATGAGGATAATAACATCCCAGGGTTGTTGCAATAATCAAATGAGATGATCATTGTAAAGTGTGCAATGCCTAGCACATAGTTAAGTGTTTTATATATATGTGTGTGTGTGTGTGTTACTATTACAAAATCACATCCTTTATATGGTGATGTCATGATTTTTTATCTTCAGAAATTTGTCAGGATTATACATTGGTTAATTATGGAGAAGTAGTCTGCTTTCAGGGATTGAAGTACCTTTTATGCCAAATGACTTCACTTAATATATTAAATTACTTGATGGAAAAGCTGTGTGCAAAGCAAATGTTTGCATACCAAATCATACTTTCCAATGGCTGTCTATTTTTCCAAGGTGTATGCAAAAAAATTAAAAATTCAACTCAGACACGTGGTGTAATTGGGAATTACAATAATTTGTAATAACCTGAAAATCTTACAATTACAAGTAACCCAAAATAGCAATGGAAATCTAAATGGTAAGTATGAGTCAGGAGCAGTATCTTGTCGCAAATGGCTTTCAGGAGGGGAATAGTATGCAAATTTGCAATATTAAAAACCATTTCCAAGGGGAGCAATGATCAAATGATATGTATAAGAAGTTTAAGGGGCAGCTGGGTAGCTCAGTGGATTGAGAGTCAGGCCCGGAGATGGGAGGTCCTAGGTTCAAATCTGGCCTCAGACACTTCCCAGCTGTGTGACCCTGGGCAAGTCACTTGACCCCCATTGCCCACCCTTACCACTCTTCTGCCTTGGAGCCAATACACAGAAGTTAAGGGTTTAAAAAAGAAAAAAAAAGTTTAAAAAAGAAATATAATCAACAAGCATCTGAAAAAAAACCATTCAAACTTGCAAAAGACCCCAGAAATGTTCATTTAAACAACTCTGAGGTAACATTTCACACCCATTAAAATGTCCAAAGATGTAAAAATTTGATGGTGGCACTTAAAGAAACCAGGCGTGTTAGTTCACTGGTGGTGGAGCTGGGAATTGGCCCAACCATCCTGGAAAACAACATGGAATTGTGTAAGAAAAGTTATAAAATTGTTTATACCCTTTGGTCTAGCCATTCCACAATTGGGTTTATATTCCTAAAGAGAAAAAAGACTTCTTTGTGCAAAAATACTCTCAGCAGTTCTATCTGCAGCACTATTAGCAGCTAATAAAATGTTGGAAACAAACTATGTGCCAATGACTGGGGAATGGTTGAGTCTACTGAATGTTATTAAATATAAGAAACAAAGACTGAAAAGTTAAAAGATACATCAAAAATCTTGTTTGAGGAGATGCAGAATGAAGAAAGAACAGACAAACAGACATGGTGACTACAACACAGCCACTGAAGATGTCATTGGATGGCTACAAATCTGATCAAAAACAAAGATTGGTATTATTAGGAATGAACGAATGAAGAGTATTTCTTGAGCGCGGTGCCAAATTCTGGGCATATAAATATGAAAGCATGACAGTGCCTGCCCTCAAGGAGCCTTTAGGTTCAGTGTCTGGCACATAGTAGTCATTTAGTATACACATCTTTACTGACCAGCATTCTAACGGAGAAGACAACGCAGCTGGAGGAGTGGTCATCAGGGAAGGGGGTTAAGGTGTGGGAAGTCCCTACGGCTAATTTATTTATGGTAAAGCATGGATCTTTTCCCTTCTGCCAAACAATAAAATACAAAAATACAAGGTCACCATGCATTATTAGTCACAATCCCTTCTTATGCTATTTTGTTTAACTATTATAGGAAAATTCTACATTGTGATGGGTTTAATTACATTTGTTGGTCTTCAAATGATGTGTAAATATAAAATTTATTAATAAGAGAGAAAGAGGAGTCAGGAAGGTAGGTGGCAAAATGGATAGAGCACTGAGTTTGGAATCTCATGTTCACAAGTTCAAATTTGGTCTCAGACACTAGCTGTGTGACTCTGAGCAAGTCACTTAACTCTGTTTGTCTCCGTTTCCTCATTTGTAAAATGAGCTGGGGAAGGAACTGGCAAGCACTCCAGTATCTTTGCTAAGAAAACCTCAAATGGGGTTACAAAGAGTTAGAAAGTATTGAAATGACTGAATAATACCAAAGAGCTGTGCAAAAATACTACACAGAGAAGTGGACCTGTCTGTACAAAAATATTTGTAACTGCTCTTTTTGTGTTGGCAAAGAACTGGAAACTAAAGGGATGTCCCTCAGTTGGGGAATGTCTGAACAAATTGTGGTATATGATGGTGATGGAATATGATTATGCCCTAAGGAATGAGGAACAGGAGGATTTCAGAAAGACCTACCTGAACTGATGCAGAGTGAAATAAGCAGAACCGGGAGAACATGATACACAGTAGCTGTAATATTGTGGAATGATCACATTCGATAGACTTTGCTACTAACAGCAATACAATGATCCAGGACAATTTTAAGGAACTTGTGAGAAAGAATGTTATCCGCCTCCAGAGAAAGAACAGTGAGAGTAGAAATGCAGGTGAAAGCATATGATTTATCACTTGTTTATTTGGGTACATGTTTTGGAATTTTGTTTTATAAGATTATTCACTTACAAAAATGAATAATATGGAAATATGCTTTGCTCCATAACACATGTATAACCCAGAATGAATTGCTCATCAGCTCTGGGAGAGGGGAGGGAAGAAAGGAGGGAGACAATGTGTTTGTTAATAGAGTGATTCGAAGAAGGAAAGAAGGGAGCAGAGAAGCAGACGAGGAATAGAGATGAAGAGAGTTGGTGGGTGGAATCAGGAAGGAAGTCACAGCAAGAGGTACAATTCATTTTAAGGCTAGGAAGGGTGGAATCACCTGATAATCAGAGCTATTCAAAAAGGGTTTTCTGCCTCACTAGTTGTCTCTGAAAAATCGCGTGTAGGAGCTTGTAAAGGGCATCTTTGTTCGTGCTCAGGATTAGATGACATGGCCTCAGGAGCCCTTCCACCTCTGAGATGCAGGTACAAGCAGGTACTGCCTGCATCAAGTGGAATGTCGTGTGTTCTTCCATCAAATCCATCGGCTTTTTCTTTCAAGTCTCCTGCTCCTGGACCTCACTGGGGATTATTGCTATTGACCCATTTTGCAGATGAGGACTGGAGCTCTGAGAGGGGATCCTAGTCTTGGATCTTACTCATTCTGGTCCTCCTGACTCCAGACCTAACAGCCTCTCCTCCACATGACCAGCTTCTCTAGGTCTTCTTCCTCCGCATCAAACTACAATTATTTTTCTGGTGGTCTTTTTGCAGGCTCCGCTCACAAGCCCTGAGATACAAGAGACACAATCGTCCTGGGAAATGGTGCTTCTTACTGTCTTTGGATGCACAATTAAATTCATTCATGCCAGGTTCTCGACCCGCATCTCTAAGGAGACCCAGTGCTAGCCTTCTGCCCAGCTGCCATGGTGTTTGGCTTATGTCAGAATGTCAAGTTGGGAAGGGCTTGGTTCTTCCAGTGGTACGTAGGGGGAGGGAGGAGAAAGCAATTTCTCTGAGAAATAACAGAGAAGTGGGGGGGGGGAACCCCTCCTGCAGTGAGAGTAATCTGTCAAAGTATATATTATAAAAACAAAACTGAAGGTGAGAAAGGAAAGTCCACTTGGTCATTGGATGAGGCTCTCCTGTCCATAGTATACATGGCCAGAAAGCAGAGAATTGATGCTCTCTTTTTTGTGCTGAGTTTATCTGTTATTGTTGGGGATGTATGTTGAGTTCATCTATTATTTTGTAATTCTGGCAAGATAGTTGTCCAGAAGACCTGGTTTCAAGTCCCACCTAGCTGTGTGGCCCTGGGCAATTTAATTAACCTCTTAGAGCTCTAAGAAATTCCCTAAGACCACCGGTTGCAGAAAAGGTGCCAACCTGCATTGACTTTCCTCACCTAGAAGTTCCCTTTCTTTCTTTCTTTCTTTCTTTCTTTCTTTCTTTCTTTCTTTCTTCCTTTCTTTCTTTTTTTAACATTTTTAAACCCTTAACTTCTGTGTATTGGCTCCTAGGTGGAAGAGTGGTAAGGGTGGGCAATGAGGGTCAAGTGACTTGCTCAGGGTCACACAGCTGGGAAGTGTCTGAGGTGGGATTTGAACCTAGGACCCTCCCGTTTCTAGGCCTGACTCTCAATCCACTGAGCTACCCAGCTGCCCCCAGAAGTTCCCTTTCTTAATGAAACCAGAGGTCTAGTACTAATCCTTATGACTCCCCATAGTAGCACTATAGAAAAGGGAATAAGACCAGCACCTGCCTCCTAGGGTTGTTTTAAGAATCAAATGAGATGGTGGTCCTGGGCAAGTCACTTAACCCTCATTGCCTCACCCCTTACCTCTTTCCTGCCCTGGAACCATTGATAAGATGGAAGGTGAGGGTTTAAAAGAAAAAAGAATCAAATGAGATCAGATTTGTAAAGTGCTTAGCACATGCCTGGCACACAGTAGGTGCTTAATATAGGATTGCTGCTTTTCCTATTTTGCAGAGGAGGGAAAAGAGGCTTCATCACCCAGTCAGTCATTGCCGGGGACAGGATTGGAATCTGGGTACTCCAGCCTCCAAGCCTAGAAGCACCTTCCATAATTGTGCCTCCAAGTTGGAGAGGGACAAGGAGGTCAAGAGAGGCGAGGTGTTGCCCACTGTCAGAGAGACAGGAAGTAGCTCTACTCAGATCCAGAGCTCCTGACACAACAAGCGAATAGGTCAGATTTGGGGCTCCAAAGACTTTAAAACATTCAAGTGATTGGATTAGAGAAAAATCCATTGACTCCCAGAATTGAAATGCTTTTAAAAAGGAAAGTAATCTTGCTCATTTCTCACCATATTCCAACCTTTTCCTATTTAGATTCATCTTTATTCAAGCAAGCCCTCTTTTTCCAGTATGAGCTGTCTGTAAATACAATCTCACGAGAACAGGGTCTCAGATCCCTGGTTGTTATAATCCCAGTTTCAGCTCCAAAAAAACAAAGCCTAAATAGCACGAGAAGAAGAACACACTCCTGGGGGAAAAGACAAACAAAACAGATCAGACATGCAACCACCACCCAAACAGCTAACCTGCATTTAGTTTCAAATACAATTTTGTTGATTCTTGACAGACCCTCAGTTCCTTGTTTACACTAAGAGGGAAAACCAATACTTACAGGTTCACATTGGTTTTCCTTTCTTCCTTATTCACTTTGCACATAGAAGACACGCAAGAAATAAGGACTCCTATATATAGGGGGCTTTAAACATACTCTGTGGCATGTGTGTCCCTGCCCAGAAGCTGATTCCTAACCAGGATTCAGGAAAAACAAACCCTTTCCTTCAAAAACTTCCCTGAGGGGACAGTTGGGTAGCTCAGTGGAATGAGAGCCAGGCCTAGAGACAGGAGGTCCTAGGTTCAAACCCCGCCTCAGCCACTTCCCAGCTGTGTGACCCTGGGCAAGTCACTTGAACCCCATTGCCCACCCTTACCACTCTTCCACCAAGGAGCCAATACAC
>NW_025367383.1:0-3239 GCF_016433145.1 Gracilinanus agilis | reverse complement strand
AAAAAATGTGAAGGAAGGGGGCCTGGCAGTACCAGATATTAAACTATACTATAAAGCAGCAGTCATCAAAACAATATGGTACTGGCTAAGAGATAGAGAGGAGGATCAATGGAATAGACTGGGGATAAATGACATCAGCAAGACAGTGTATGATAAACCCAAAGAGCCCAACTTTTGGGACATGAATCCACTATTTGACAAAAACTGCTGGGAAATTTGGAAAACAATATGGGAGAGATTATGTCTAGATCAACATTTCACACCCTACACCAAGATAAATTCAGAATGGGTGAATGACTTGAATATAAAGAGGGAAACTATATACAAGTTAAGTGAACACAGAATAGTATACTTATTAGATCTCTGGGAAAGGAAAGATTTTAAAGCCAAGCAAGAGTTAGAGAAAATTACGAAATGTAAATTTAATGGTTTTGATTATATTAAACTAAAAAGCTTTTGTACAAACAAAAAGAATGTAGTCAAAATCAGAAGGGAAACAACAAATTGGGAAAAAATCTTTATAACGAAAAATTCTGACAGGGGTCTAATTAATCAAATATACAAGGAGTTAAAGCAATTGTATAAAAAATCAAGCCATTCCCCAATTGATAAATGGGCAAGAGACATGAATAGGCAATTTTCAGGTAAAGAAATCAAAAGTATCAATAAGCACATGAGAAAGTGTTCCAAATCTCTAATAATCAGCGAAATGCAAATCAAAACAGCTCTGAGGTATCACCTCACACCTAGCAGATTGGCTAAAATGAAAGAAGGGGAGAGTAGTGAATGCTGGAGGGGATGTGGCAAAATTGGGACATTAATGCATTGCTGGTGGAGCTGTGAACTGATCCGGCCATTCTGGCTGGCAATTTGGGGTCATGCTCAGAGGGCTGTAAAAGAATGCCTGCCCTTTGACCCAGCCATACCATTGCTGGGTTTGTACCCCAAATGTTGAAAGCCGTTATATGTAAAAAGCCAATTGGAGAAATAGGGTCAAATTTAGGGCCTGTTATCTGGATTCCCTACGTGACCAATCCAGGCTGAGGCAGTCTTTGTGTTTGGTCCTGGTCACCTGAGCCCTGAAAAGCTCTGATACCAGCAGGTAGATTAATCCAAAAACAACTTGACCCCTCCAAGAGGCTATTAGGAGTCATCTAGAGAAACAGAGTCTGTAATAGATGTTTTATCTGGATCCCATTACAAAATCATCGGCAAGTAAAACTGCGTGTATGATTTTTCTGCACTGCATGTCAGATGCAGATAGAATGGACCATCTAAGGTAAAAATCTGAGGCTCCTCTTTTGACTCATTTTTAGATCCCCACATTCTCTCAACATTCTTATTGGAAAGCTTTGAGTCCTTAACCAGACCAGCAGCTACTGAGTTAACAATTCCTCTCCTTGACAATTTCTCTCCTTGATAATTAAGAAGCCTGAAACCTAAAAAATATATTACTTAGATAAAGACTGGAGCCGGACAATTTAGTCCAGACTATCTGACCAGGTGCAGATCTGTAAATCAAGGCAGAACGCAATTAGTAAACATCTCCATGAAATCTATTTCTGCTCCCAGAAGTAAACCCTACTAATTGGTGGTTGGAATTTGGCCCTTGTCCTTGCACCCATATCTCTACTTTTTAGACTTTAATGGATTGTGTATGATTTATAACCTCCTTCACAGCTGTGATTCTTTCTTTGTGTTCTTTGTTTGAAACCAGTATAAAATAAAGTCCAAATCCCATAGCATCGGATCAGCATGGGCTAACCTCTAGTTCGGCTGTTCTCAGTTTCTTTTCCTGTCTTAGCAATCCGACGCCGTAAAACGCCACTCAGGACCCCTGACATATAGAGCTGGTCCTCTATACCCAAAGAGATCATAGATAAACAGACTTGTACGAAAATATTCATAGCTGCGCTTTTTGTGGTGGCAACAAATTGGAAAAGGAGGGTATGTCCTTCAATTGGGGAATGGCTGAACAAACTGTGGTATATGCGGGTGATGGAATACTATTGTGCTAAAAGGAATAATAAACTGGAGAAGTTCCAGGCGAACTGGAGAGACCTCCGGGAACTGATGCAGAGCGAAAGGAGCAGAGCCAGAAGAACTCTATACACAGAGACTGACATTCTGTGGTAAAATCGAATGTAATGGACCTCTGAACCAGCAGCAATACAATGACCCAGGACAATTCTGAGGGATTTATGGTAAAGATGCTACCCACATTCAGAGGAAGGACTGCAGGAGAGGAAACATATAAGAAAAACAACTGCTTGAACACATGGGTTGGGGTGGACATGATTGGGGGTGTGGACTCGAAACTATCACACCAATGCAACTACCAACAATTTGGAAATTGGTCTCAATCAAGGACACATGACAAAACTAGTGGAAATGCGCATGGGTAGGGGGGGGGCGGGGGGGGGGTTGAAGGGGAAAGGAGGAGCATGAATCATGTAACCATGTTAAAAATGAATATTAATAAATGTAAAAAAAAAAAAAGAATGATGGGGAGTACGACCAGATATCAAGGTTACTGGAGGAAGAGGAAGAGGAGAGCCTCATAGAAACAAATAGTTGAACTAAATCCATAAATACATCTCCTGGATGCCAAAGAAATATTACCAGTTCACATTCATCCTTACCAAGCTTACACATTATCAATATGTTCAAAGACCTCCTAGAATCAGTTTTACCTATATTTGCACTCTTCCTCTGTGCCCTCAGTATAAGATTTTTAGCCCTGACTATCTTGCATCAAGCAGAATGAGTCTGTAGTTTTTGATAGGATTGGTTTCCTGGAACTTTTATGGGTGTTGCTTCATCTTTTATCCCTAGAAAAAAGACAGTGACAATGAAAAACATGATCATGTTTCCTTGTATTCTTTTCATTGTTTATCTAGTTTATCTATTATTCATTTGATCTGCACCTCTAATGAGGAACCTCCCTCTAGCGGTACAGATCATTAATTGTTCCAGTATTTATAGCCTTAAGAGAGTTAATTACCTGGGTCTCTGGGAGATGAAATGATTTGCCCAGAGTCACATGGTCACTATCTGCCAACCAATCAATCAATCAATATTTTATTAAGTACTTATTATATGCTAGGTACTGTGCTAAGCACTGGAGACTCTAAAAGAGTTAAAAGGCAGCTTCAAGGAGCTTAAAATCTAATGAAGGAGACAACATGAAAGCAAATATAAAGAAAGATATATATATATACATATATATATATATATAT
>NW_025367382.1:0-6718 GCF_016433145.1 Gracilinanus agilis | reverse complement strand
AATTATATTTATATGTATAATTTATAATATTATATAATACATTGAATTAATGTATGCTTTTATTTGATCTGAGAAGAGACAGACATTTTTGGAGGTTCATGAACTGTGAAATTTTCATTTTCTTTTAAACTTATTTTAGGTAAATATTAACTCAAAGAATTGAAGCTAGAATAGATTTTAGGGTCCTATGATACATGAAATACACATGGAAATGTTCATTTCTGTCCTTTACTTGACTACAGATTAATTTCTTGAAGGCAAATATGTTATAACATATTCTCTCATCTTTAATATTTCCCTATCTATCAGCTCTTTCTGCTCTGCTTATGAATATGTTTGTTACTTATCATCTATAGAAAATCAAGTTGAACTTCCATTTAACCAAATTATCATCTTATATCCTTACCATATGTCCTTACTTTTAATAACAAATTTAAAATAGTAGTTTGTAATTATTAATTCAATCTCCTAACCACCTATTTCTCATCTCCTCAGAATATGGCTTGTGATTCCACTATTCCCCTGAAATCAGTAGAAAAGTAGAAAATGAAGCCAAAAGAAAAATGTGTTATGTTTATATTCCTAGGCAGGATTATATTTTGTTATTAAACTCTGTAGATTGTAATGGAAAACTTCATTAAAGTAACTGAAAGTTCTATTATCTACTGTATGTAAGAAAATGAGTAATAATGAATAATTAACTTTTTCAGGGCTTTTAAAGCATTTACAAAGCCCTTTTCTCAAAGAAAACCTTTTCTCCTTAGTTCTATAGAGCATTTAATCTGTTGGAAGGTTTCTAATGCTTGCCATGCTCTTAGTTGATTAAAATACAACCCCCTTTTGACTACAATCAGGGACAAGGAAGGTAGAAGAGAATCTGACTATATTTAAAGAAAAGGAAAGGCCATATGTATCCAGCAATTGTGATGGGCCATAGTAAAACCCCTTAAAAGTCTAAAAATGAGCTAAACAAGGAAAGAAATGAAAGTGATAAAAGGCTATCTCTATATAGATGTCTCTATTAATAAACATTATATATGATATACATTATATATATATATATATCTTCATATATAAAGATAGATATAGACTGACACAGAAAGAGACAGAGATAGAGAATACTTGGCTTCTTTGTGGTTAAGGAAATATTTAGATTATTTTTAGTAGTAAATTTAATAATAATAGTAACAAAAGCATCTACTCCTACCACCACCCCAATACTACAAGATTAAATAGCTGACATTTATATGCTACTTTACATTTTGCAAAGCACTTTAGAAATCATGAGGTAGGTTCTATTATAATCACCTTTTTATAGATGAGGAAACTGAAGAAGATAGAGGTTAGTAACATTCCTGGTAAAACATCTAAAAGTGTCTGAGACACAAATCAAACTTAGGTCCTTTTTTTCCCCTACTTATTTGATTAGAATATTTTTCCATGGTTACATGATTCATGATTTTTCCCACCCCTCTTCTCTCCTCCCTCCTGGAGTTAACAAGCAGTTCCACTGGGTTATACATATGTCATTGTTCAAACCCTATTTCCATGTTATTCATATTTGTAGAAAAGTGATCTTTTTAACATCAAAATCCTAATCATATCCACATCAAACTACGTGATCAATCATGTGTTTTTCTACTGCGTTTCTGTTCCCACAGTTCTTTCTCTGGAAGTGGATAGTGTTCTTCTTCATAAGTTCCTCTTGATTGTCCCAGATCATTGCATTGCTGCTAGTAGAGAAGTCCATTACATTCTATTTTACCACAGTGTATCAGTCTCTGTGTACAATGTTCTCCTGGGTATGCGCCTTTCACTCTGCATCACTTTCAGGAGGTCATTCCAGTTCACATGGAATTCCTCCAGTTCTTTATTCCTTTCAGTACAATAGTATTCCATCACCTACAGGTACCAAACTTGGTTCAGGCATTCCCTAGTTGATGGACACCCCCCATTTTCCAATATTTTTTGCCACCACAAAGAGCAGCTATATTTTTGCACAAATATTTTTCTTATTATCTCTTTGGGGTACAAACCCAGCAGTGGTATGGCTAGATCAAAGGGTAGGCATTCATTTAAAGGCCTTTGCGCATAATTCCAAATTGCCCTCCAGAAAGATTGGACCAATTCATAACTCTAATAGCAGTGTATTAGTGTCCCAATCCCCTCCAGCTCCCCTCCAACATTTATCATTTTCATTTGCTGCCATATTGGCCAGTCTGCTAGGTATGAGATAGTACCTTAGAGTTGTTTTGATTTTCATTTCTCTAATTAGGAGGGATCTAGAACATTTTTTCATGTGATTATCGATAATTTTGATTTCTTGTTCTGAAAACTGCCTCTTCATGTCTGTTGACCATTTGTCAATTGGGGAATGCCTTGATTTTTTGTAAATTTGACATAGTTCTGTATATATTTGTGAAACTTAACCTTTGTCAGAGAGTTTTGTTATAAAATTTTTTCCCAGTTTATTACTTTCCTTCTAATTTTGGTTGCATTGTTTTTGTTGGTACAAAAACTTTTCATTTGATACAATTAAAGTCATTCATTTTACATTTTGCAACATTCTCTGTCTCTCGCTTGGTCTTAAATTTCTTCCTTTCCCACACATCTCATAGGTATACTATTCTATGTTCACCTAATTTATTTATGATTTCACTTTTTATATTTGAGTAATTTACCCATTTTGAATTTATCTTGGTATAGGGTGTAAGATGTTGATCTACACTTGATTTTCCCATACTCTTTTCCAATTTTCCCAGCAGTTTTTGTCAAATAGTAAATTCTTCTCCCCAAATCCCAGCTTTGGGGGTTTATCAAAAACTAGCTTACTGAGGTCATTTACTGCTAGTCTATTCCATTGATCCACCCTTATGTCTCTTAGCCATATTGTTTTGATGATCACTGCTTTATAGTACAGTTTAAGATCTGGTACTGCTGGACCATCCTCCTTCTTATTTTTTTTTCATTATTTCCCTTGATATTCTTGCTCTTTTGTTCTTCCAGATGAACTTTGTTATAATTTTTTCTAATTCTATAAAAACATTTTTTAGTATTTTGATAGGTTTGGCACTGAATAAGTTGATTAATTTGGGTATGATCGTCATTGAGGGTCATCCCTCAGCTTGCTTCTTCTATTCTACTATGCCTCTCCTTTTTCTGACACAGTCCAATCCAAATTTTGCCCCTCTGGAGTGCGCTGTAATGTCATGTTTGCTCTAATCTCTGAACTTTAGACCATTAGAATCTCTATTAGTTTTCACATAGTTCCTTCCTTTTATTTACATTCCTTAAGGCATGAACAAAGTCTCAGAAATGAATGGTTTTGAGTGATTCAAAGAAATGTACAGTCCCTGTTCATACACGAATATGATCAATTAATTAAATTTAAAATAATTCTCACTAACAAATGTAGCTACTTTTAAGTGGGTGGGATAATCATTGGGGCAGATTCTTACAAAGAAATGGACATGTATGTTTGATTAGATTATAATATGCAGATTTTTTCATCTTTGAAGAAGTGAGCTCTTTTGACTAGTCAGTAATAGTATAGATTTACAATGAACTTGCAATACTATAGAACTACCATAGGTCTGTCATGTTTATGTCTTTTATACCACTAGTCAATTGTTCATTAATACTAGAACATATTATATATATATATATGTATATATACATATGTGTGTATATGTGTGTGTACATATATATGTATTTTGGTTTTTAAAAATAATTTTTAATTTTTAGAAAAGTAATCATGGTTACATGATTCATGTTCTTACTTTCCCCCTAACCCCCCGCTACTCCCCCACCCATGGCCAACGCACATTTCCCCTGGTTTTAACATGTGTCATGTATCAAGACTTATTTCCAAATTTTTGATAGCTGCATTGGTGTGGTAGTTTTGAGTCTACATCCCCAATCATGTCTGCCTCAACCCAAGTGTTCAAGCAATTGCTTTTCTTCTGTGTTTCCTCTCCTGTAGTTCTTCCTCTGAATGTGAGTAGCATTCTTTCCCATAAATCCCTCAGAATTGTCCTGGGTCATTGCATTGCTGCTAGTACAGAAGTCCATCACATTCGATTTTACCACAGTATATCAGTCTGTGTGTACAATGTTCTTCTGGCTCTGCTCTTTTCACTCTGCATCAGTTCCTGGAGGTCTTTCCAGTTCACATGGAATTCCTCCAATTTATTATTCCTTAGAGCACAATAGTATTCCATCACCAGCATATACCACAGTTTGTTTAGCCATTCCCGAATTGAAGTGCATACCCTTGTTTTCCAGTTTTTTGCCACCACAAAAAGTGTGGCTATAAATATTTTCGAACAAGTCTGTTTATCTATGATCTCTTTGGGGTACAAACCCAACAATGGTATGACTGGATCAAAGGGCAGACATTCTTTTATAGCCCTTTGAGCATAGTTCCAAATTGCCAGCCAGAATGGTTGGGTCAGTTCACAACTCCACCAGCAATGCATTAATGTCCCAATTTTGCCACATCCCCTCCAACATTCATTATTCTGCCTTGTTGTCATTTTAACCAATCTGCTAGGTGTGAGGTGATACCTCAGTGTTGTTTTGATTTGCATTTCTCTAATTATTAGAGATTTAGAGCACTTTCTCATGTGCTTATTGATAGTTTTCATTTCTTTATCTGAAAATTGCCTATTCATGTCCCTTGCCCATTTATTGATTGAGGAATGGCTTGATTTTTTTTATACAATTGATGTAAGTCTTTGTACATTTGAGTAATTAGACCCCTGTCAGAGTTTTTTGTTATAAAGATGTTTTCCCCAATTTGTTGTTTCCCTTCTGATTTTGGTTGCATTGTTTTTGTTTGTACAAAAGCTGTTTAATTTAGTATAATCAATCATCACATTCACATTCAGAGTTATAATTATCAGTTGTGTATTCCCCAACATTTTGGTATCCTCTTTTAGTTCTACCCCTTCTTCTTAGGCTATTTCCTTTTAAACCAGTGATTTGTTTTAAACCAGTAACACTTGTCCCCTCCCTTGATTTACTACCCTTTCTACCCCCTCCCTTGTTGATCCCCTCTTTTTATTTTTAAGGACTAATGAATTCCCTCTCCCTTCTCCTCCCCTCCCTTTTTTTGACTTCCCCACTCCCCTGCTCCCCTTGGTTTATCCCTTCTGTCTTTCTCAGTAGGGTTAGATAGAGTTCTATGTCTCAATGGGTATAGCTACTCTTCCCTCTCAGGGTTAATTCCACTGAGAGTAAGGTTTAAATATTAACTCTTAATGCTCTCTTCCTCTCCTTCTTATAATAGTATTCATCCCCTCCCCTTCCCATGCCCTCTTTGTGTGTAAGAGAATATCCTATTTTTCTTATTCATTCAAGTTTCTCTTGGTGTCCTCTACTATTCACCCCCCTCTTTCCCACCCACCCCCTTGTCATCTTAGACCATTTAGTACTCCAACCTCTCCCTGTGAATAATTTTTCTAATTACTATAATAGTGGATAATATAATAGTGAATAGAGTTCCCTACAGAGAATTACATATAACATTTCTCCATATAGGAATACAAATAATTAGGTCTTATTGAAGCCCTTAGAGAGGCAAAAAACTTAAAGTGTTTTTTGCGTAACACTGACATCCCAAATGTGAGACATATTTTCCCTCTGCTACATATACAAGGTACCTGGGGAGAAAGTCCTCAAATCTGAAGCTTAATGGTACTGAAACACACATATAGGGAATACATATAGCTAAAGAGAATTTTTTAGCTTTGGGATCCATTGCATTTTTAAACCTCTAAGACCCAAATAAATCATTTCTGGGTGTGGTATTGCAAAGAGTCAAACAATGCCTTGTCCAACTCTGGGGACTCCTTGTTGATTTAAGTTGGGTCAAGGAGCTCACCTTGTAAGACTTGACTTGATGGATACTGCTGTTACTGATGGCAGTGGCTCTTGTATTCTGTTTGGTGGAAAATTGGATGGATTTCCCAATCTCACCAATAATCTGGTCTTTCCCATTTGCAAGTATTAATTCATCTCACATCAGGAAAGAAGAAACATTAAAGGAGTAAAAGCACCCTCCTGGATACATAGGTCCAATGGGGAACCGAAGTCATCAAAGCTGTTGTTCCTTTTGACCTAAGGCTACAGCATTTCTCCTTGAAAATATCAGGGAAGGAAGCAAGAGATCACCACTCTAATGTGTGTGTGAGTATGTACACATACACATACACACACACACACACACATATATATATATGTAAAATATATATTACATATACACTTTGATATGCACACATATATGTATATACATAATTCTACCTCAGAAATCAATTAGTTTTGTTTTTTCAACTCATGTTAAAATGGCAAGAAACAAAGGATATCTACATGTTATTAGAAGTATGTGGAAGGAACCTATAATTATGTATGTTTTGCAAGAAGCTCTCACAGTTTCTAATTTTTTAACTGGTAGGATATATTGCTAATACCCTAGCAACTATGACCTGATTAGCCACTTCCATTACATACACATGTGTACGCATACACACACACACCTGTGTCCATGTGTGTAGAAACCTTTGTCCATGTCCATGTGTGTAGAGAATTTGAAACCACTTTAAAGCATCATTCTAGTTTTCTAAATTGATGAAAAGCCTGGAGAAAAAAATTATATATATATATATATGTATATATATATATATATAATCCTGCATTAGGGATATCATCAATCCCTGTC
>NW_025367381.1:0-1103 GCF_016433145.1 Gracilinanus agilis | reverse complement strand
GTAGAAAGAGAAACACCATTTAAAATCACCCTAGACAATATAAAATACTTAGGAATCTCTCTACCAAAACAAACACAGCAATTATATGAAAACAACTACAAAACACTTTCCAAACAAATAAAACTGGATCTAAGCAATTGGAAAGCCATTGATTACTCATGGGTAGGACGAGCTAACATAATAAAAATGACAATTCTACCCAAATTAATTTACCTATTTAGCACCATATCTATCAAGCTACCAAAAAACTTCTTTGCTGAATTAGAAAAAACTATAACAAATTTCATTTGGAATAACAAAAGATCAAGAATATCAAGGGAAATAACGAAAAAAAATGTGAAGGAAGGGGGCCTAGCAGTACCAGATATTAAACTATACTATAAAGCAGCAGTCATCAAAACAATATGGTACTGGCTAAGAGATAGAGAGGAGGATCAGTGGAATAGACTTGGGGTAAATGACATCAGCAAGACAGTGTATGATAAACCCAAAGAGCCCAACTTTTAGGACATGAATACACTTTTTGACAAAAACTGCTGGGAAATTTGGAAAACAATATGAGAGAGATTAGGTCTAGAACAACATCTCACACCCTACACCAAGATAAATTCAGAATGGCTGAACGACTTGAATATAAAGAGGGAAACTATAAATAAGTTAAGTGGACACAGAATAGTATACTTGTCAGATCTGTGGGAAAGGAAAGACTTTAAAACCAAGCAAGAGTTAGAGAAAATTACAAAATGTAAATTAAATGGTTTTGATTATATTAAACTAAAAAGCTTTTGTACAAACAAAGACAATGTAGTCAAAATCAGAAGGGAAACAACAAATTGGGAAAAAATCTTTATAACGAAAAACTCTGACAGAGGTCTAATTACTCAAATATACAAGGAGTTAAAGCAATTGTATAAAAAATCAAGCCATTCCCCAATTGATAAATGGGCAAGAGACATGAATAGGCAATTTTCAGGTAAAGAAATCAAAAGTATAAATAAGTACTTGAGAAAGTGTTCCAAATCTCTAATAATTAGAGAAATGCAAATCAAAACAACCCTGAGGTATCACCTCACACCTAGCAGATTGGCTAAAATGAAAGAAGG
>NW_025367380.1:0-4559 GCF_016433145.1 Gracilinanus agilis | reverse complement strand
ATGACCCAGGACAGCTCTGAGGGATTTATGGTAAAGATGCTGCCCACATTCAGAGGAAGGACTGCAGGAGAGGAAACATATAAGAAAAACAACTCCTTGAACGCATATGGGTCAGGGTGGACATGATTGAGGGTGTGGACTCGAAACTACCACACCAATGCAACTATCAACAATTTGGAAATAGGTCTTGATCAAGGACACATAACAAAACCAGTGGAAATGTGCATCGACCATGGGTGGGGGGAGTGCCAGGGGTGAAGGGGAAAGTAGGAGCATGAATCATGTAACCATGTTAAAAATGAATATTAATAAATGTTTAAATTAAAAAAAAGATGTAAGGGATAAGATGTTTAATCAAATAAATAAATATATAATAGAACACAGATAATGAAAAATTGTGGTTTTCTAAAACAATATGAAGCTTGCAGGGATTGGTTTCTATTTGAGCTTGATACCACTAATGGAGAAAGCCTTGTAGGTAGAAAATTTTTAAAGAAAGTTAAGAAAGGAGTTCACAAATCTTCTGTATGGCAAGTAAAAAGGCATGAAGATGCAAAATGGATTGCCTTGTTCAAAGAACAGAGAGAAGGCTAGTTTGTCTGGATAGAAAACTATGAGAGGATCCTATCATCCAATGAGAATGGAAATATAGGTGGAAGCTAGAATGTTATAAACTTTAAAAACTAAGTAGAGGTGTTTATATAAGCTTCTAGAGGCAATATGTGGCTGTATTTGGTTAAATATGAAAGCATAGGGTCAGATTAAGAAAATTCACTTTGACAAGACTGTGTAGGATGAGCTAAAGTAGAAAGACATTTAATACAGATAGAAAGAAAAGGAAGTGATTGAAATAATTAAAGTGAACAATAATGAGAGCCTAAACTAAGATGGTAGCATTACAACAGATAGAAGAGTTTGGATTCCAAAATTATTGCAAAGATAAATGAGAAGACTTGGCCACTGATTTTATACATAATTTGAGGGAAAAGCCAAGGTTGCATATCTTGGAAACTGCAAAGATAATAATGCCTTCCATCAAAATAGAAAAGTTGGGAGAAGTATTTAATGATAAGAGATAGAGAATGAATTCATTTTTGGACATATTGACTTCAAGGATATCTGTTTTGAAGTGTAATATATAAATAATGATGCTGAACTGAAACACAAGGAATAGCGTCTGGAAAGAATTAAAGGTCTTCAGGCTGATTTCTTCAACTTTAGAATTTCTTCCATCTACAGAGAGTGCAAACTGTCTATCACTTAATAAATAAAGGCAAGGGAGTGACTTGAGGCACATGAAAGTCACACTGCTAACAAGCATCAGAGCAGTAACAAATGAATGGTAAATGATGTACTAGCTCTGTGACAATGAATGGTTAATTAAAGGTCTTAGCATATCAATTAACATCTTTAAGAATGTAAGTTATAAGTGAGTCTAGAACTGAACTAAAATAGGGAGTTTTTATAATATGAGGGCCATGTACCAATATAAATCAGAATCATAGATTTAGAGCTTGAAAATATCTCAGAAGTCAGTTAGATAAGGTCTTCATTTTACAGATGAGGGAAATTGAGGATCAGAGAGGTTAAGTTACTTGAACAATGATCCCAAAAGGGGTGATAAAGGTAGGATTTGGTGATGATTTTTGACTTCAGAAAATACTTTTTTTCCTGTTACACTACAATATTCTTTTTCCACAGGTCCTCTTTCTATAGCTCCTTCATAGCCTCCCCACAACTAACAGATTAAAAACATTGAATGTTTCCTTACTTCATTGATGTCAAGGCCCATTCTAGACATAAAACAGTAAAGGTGAGAATGTTATTTAGCTTGGGCATGAAAAGGAAAAAGAACCTAAAAACAGAAGAAAGAAATCTTCTTGGATTCATTGTGAAATGTATAAAAATGCACGGCAGAATTTCTGTATGCTATGGTTAAATAAAATGCTGACTAGAGAATCAGTTTTGAAGGTCAACATCCACATTTAGTCTATAGTGAATAAAGCATTTAGGGACATTTAAATGGTAAGATTAAATCTTTAATCCCATTAACAACATTCTATTAGATTGTTTCAACATCAATGCAAATTGAACTTTGAAAAAATTTTGCTCATTTTTAATGGAAATTGAAGAGTAAATTACTAACGTGATGGTCAATGAATATAAAATTTGAATCCAGTGAAAAGAAATGAAGCTTTTCTTTTGTTTGAAAAACAATACTGCTATTATTCCTTACTAACTCACTCCACCTTCCATAAACATTTACCTCCATAATATAAAAGAATAGATCATACATGTGTTATTATATAGTAAATATTTCTATGTTCTTCATGTGAAAGAAGACACACATAGCCCACACTAAAGTAAAATTTGTGAAGGAGATAAGGTGAAGGTCACATAGGTTTCTTCTTTAGCAGTGGATAGCCTTTTTCATCATGGATTCTTGCATTTCTAATAATAGTTAAGTCATTCACACTTAATAATCATACTCTATTACTGGGTAGAGTGTTCTCTTGGTTCTGCTCATTTCACTTTGCATTACTTAATATAAATCTCGTCAATTTTTTGTTTTCAAAATTTTTTGTCATTTCTTATATAGAAATAGGATTGCATTACAATTGCATACCATAACTTGTTCATCCATACTCCAATTGGACATCCCTTCAGTTTCAAGTTCATTGTCACTACCAAAAGAATTGTGATAAATATTTTTGTACAAATATGTCCTTTTCTCCTCTCTTTGATCTCTTTGGGATGCAAACCTAGTAGTGGTATTGCTGGATCAAAGGGTAGGTAAATTTTGATAGCCTTTTGGGCATGATTCCAAATTGCTCTCAAGAATGTTTTTATCATTTCACAGCCCAACCAAAAGAGTATCAGTGTACCAATTTTTCCACATCTTCAACATTTATCATTTTTCTTTTCTGTCATATTAGCTAATTTGATAGATAAGAAGTGGTACCTTGGAATTTTCTTAATTTACATTTCTTTAATTATAGTTACTTGGAGTTTTTTCTAATGATTAAAGATTGTTATAATTTGTTCATTTAAGAATTGCCTTTTATATCCTTTCACCATTTGTCAATTGTGTAATGTTTCATATTATTATAAATTTGATTCATTTCTCTATATATTTGAGAAATAAGGTCTTTGTTAGAGACACTTGCTACAAAATTTTCCCAGTTTGTCATTTCTCTTTTAATTTTGGTTGCATTAGATTAATTTCTGCAAAACTTTTTTTTTGTTTGATGTAGTCAAAGTTATCTATCATATTCTCATAATGTTCTCTCTTTTGTTTGATCCTAAATTTTTCTCTTATCCAAAGATTTGACCTAAAACATTTCTATGATACTCTAATTGTTTATGTTTTCACCCTTTATTTCTAAATCATCTATCTGTTTTGACTTTACCTTTGTATATGTATAGGTAGAGATATCTATGCCTGGTTTCTTCCATACTGTTTTCCAGTTTTCTCAGCTATTTTTGTTGGAAAGTGAGCATTTCCATGCATTTCCTAGCTGTGTAACCCTGGCCAAGTTACTTAATTCCCACTGCCTATCCCTTATTGCTCCTTACACAGTATTGATTCTAAGACAGAAGGTAAGAGTTATTTTTTTTAAAAGTTAGTTCTTCTTCCAAGACCTTCAAGACCTTGGATCTTTGGGTTTGTCAAATACTAGCCTACTATGATCACTTACTACAGTGCACTGATTGACAATTTATTCCATTGATCTGCTATCGTATTTTTAGCCAGTACCAGATTATTTTGATGGATTCTATATTCCTTCATATTTTTTTCATTAATTTCATTGACATTTTTAGACTTTTTTCCTTCCAGATGAATTTTATTATTTTTTCTACCTCTATAAAATAATTCTGGGTAGTTTGATTGGTATGTCACTGAATAAATGAATTGCTTTAGGAAGAATTGTTATTTTTTTATATTGACTAAGCCTATCCATTAAAATCTAATGTTTCTTTTCCAAATGTTTAGATCTGATTTTATTTGTATGAAAAGTTTCTGTAGTTGTGATCATAGTGTTACTGGTTTTTTCTTGGCAAGAGGAATTCCAGATATTATATATTGTCTAAAGTTATTTGAAATGACATTTCTCTTTTTATCTATTGTTGTTGAAATTTTTTCGTATTATATAGAAGTACTAATCATTTATGTAAGTTTATTTTATACCATGAAACTTTAATTAATTTGTTAAATGTTTCAAAAAGGTTTTTGGTTGATTCTCCAGGATACTTACAGTATATCCATGCAGTGATAGCTTTTTTTTCTCATTTCCTTTTATAATCCTTTCATTTTATTCTTTCTCTCTTATTGCTATAACTAGCAGCTCTAGTACAATATTGAATAGTAGTGGTGATAATGAATATTCTTGCTTCACTTCTAATCTCATTTGAAAGGCTTTTAGATCATCCCCATTGCATATTATATTTATCAATAGTTTTAGATAGATGCTATGTATCATTCTAAGGAATATTTCTTTTATTCAAATATTCAGGGCAGCTGGGTAGCTCAGTGGAGTGAGAGTCAGGCCTAGAGACAG
>NW_025367379.1:0-1136 GCF_016433145.1 Gracilinanus agilis | reverse complement strand
ATGTTATAAAAATAAATATGTATCTATGCTTTAAAAAACTTTGAAAGACCTACTTGAAATAATGAAGAATGAAAAGAGTAGAATCAAGAGAATATTATATATAACTACAGAATTTGAAGAATAATTTGTGAATTTCTCTTCCAGAGAAAGAATTGGTTCATAAAAACATGGAAGACATTATATATAATATATACACATATTATAAGTATACATACATATTTCATGTCATGTGATGTCTTCTAAGGCATAGGGAAGGGGGGAGGAATAAGATCCTTGGGAATTTTAATTTAATCAACAAACACAAACATTAACAAAAATAATTTTAAAAAAATGATTAACATAGAATTTTGGTGATTTTCCTAGGACATTGAAAGGTTAAGTAATTTACTCAGTGTCATGTAGTTTTTGCATGTCAAGATTTATCCTCTATCCACTAACTATGTCACAGCCGATCCACTAGACCAGTGATGGGCAAACTATGGCCCGTGGGCCAGATGGGGGGAGGGCCCTGAAATGCTCGATCAGCCCAAGAGACATCATTCCTAATCTGATGAATACAATGAGTAGGATACAATACAATGAAACTTTGAAAGAGTTGCCTTAGAAACAGACTGACAGAGGAGCATTTCCTTTCCTTTGGCCCTCTCTTTAAAAGTTTGCCCATCGCTGTGCTAGACCATTAGAAACAAATTTCTGAATTTTGGGAAAAAAGTCAAGATGAGAAATGTAGCTTTGGGAATGATCTAACCTAAAAGTGATGCTGAAAGCCATTGGATGGAATTAGCTCTCTGAGGTAGAAAAGATTGAGAGGGACAAGAAGAGGACTAAAGATGCAACTTTGCAGAATTCCACCTTAGCATGCAAGAAGATTAGAAGGAATGCAAGGAAGAGGAGAAACAGGATAACCTTAGGCACATTAATATGACCAGGTTTGTTCAATGAAATAAGAGCCAGTGTGTTAGAGTGAGAATGATACAGTCCCTTCTGGCAAGATTGACCTGGGTTTGAAGCCTTCCTCAGATTTTTACACAGTCGGTCAGAGATTCAGGACAGTCATTAATGTCTTTGATTTTCAATGCCTTGAAAACAATCAACATCTAATAATTTATTATTATTTATTTATTATAGAATTATAA
>NW_025367378.1:0-2144 GCF_016433145.1 Gracilinanus agilis | reverse complement strand
GCTATATTTATTGCCATATAATTGGGCAAAATAGTTTTTAATGATTGCCTTGATTTCCACTTCATTAGAGGTGAAATCTGTCTTTTCATCTTTGATACTGATGATTTGGTTTTCTTCTTTCATTTTTTAAATTAGATTAGCCCGTTCTTTGTCACTTTTGTTTGTTTTACAAAGTACCTGCTTCTAGTCTTATTTATTAATTCAATAGTTCTTTTACTTTCAATTTTATTGATTTCTCCTTTAATTTTTATAATCTCTAATTTGGTCTTTAGCTGGGGATTTTTAATTTGTTTCCTTTTTAGTTTTTTAATTAGTATACCCAGTTTATTGATTTTTGCCCTCTCTAAATTGTTAATATATGCACTCAGGGATATAAATTTCCCCCTGAGTACTGCCGTAGCTGCATCCCACAGAGTTTGGTAGGATGTCTCATCATTGTCATTCTCTTCAATGAAATTATTGATTATTTCTCTGATTTCTTCTTTAACTGGTTTTGGAGAATCATATTATTTAATTGCCAATTAGTTTTTGATTTGCCTGTCCATGTGCCCTTACTAATTATTATTTTTATTGCTTTATGATCTTAGAAGGTTACATTTATTATTTCTGCTCTTTTGTATTTGTTTGCAATGTTTCTATGCCCTATTACATGGTCAATCTTTGTGAATGTACCATGTGCAGCTGAAAAGAAGGTGTATTCCTTTTTGTCCCTATTTATTTTTCTCCACATATCTATTAAATCTAATTTTTCTAGGAATTTATTCACCTCTTATCTTTTTTTAATTTATTTTTTGGTTTGATTTATCTAGATCTGAGAGAAGAATATTTAGATCTCCTACTAATATGGTTTTACTATCTATTTTCTTCTTGAGCTCTGCCAGTTTCTCCTTTAGGAATTTGGATGCTGTGCCATTTGGTGCATGCATATTAAGTACTGTTATTTCCTCATTGTCTATACTGCCTTTTATCAGGATGTAATTACCTTCCCTCTGTTGTGAGAAGGATTGCTTTTTTATTATTTAGGAGACCTCGCACGAAGGGCTTGAGGATTCCAAATGGAATGGGGAAGCAGGAAGTGTGCCTCTCACTCTGAGACAGACTCCATGGTGTTTGCAACAAGTTGTAACTGACCCTGTGAGACCTCAGAGAAAGTGGAGTTTGTACCCTGATTCCCTGGCATCCTGAAAGAAGACTGACATTTACTTGTGGGAGATTTTTAGTGGAGACTATTAATCCCAACCTGAGTTGCAGGTTAACTTGGGCTGGGTTAGCTCCTAGAATCTACCCACCTGAAAGAATAGAGCTAGTGCTCCTAGAAGAGCTGCTACATCTCTGGAGTTTGTCTGGACTCTGCTGTGAGGATACCTACTTCAGCCCTGATATCCTCTGTGCCCTGTCTTGCTTAGGTCTGAGTTGAGTGTCGATAAGTACCTCCCTTGAACCTGTGGCTTGCCCTTAGTCTGGAAGTGTAGAAACCCCTATTCACATCCTTTACCATAGTTCTCTTAATTAAATTTGTTATAAACTCTAGTCATTTGCTTGCTATTTTCCATAGGCCCCTTGTCTAGATAGTTCAGGGTGACAGTTAGCCCAATTGCTACTTCTGTTGACAGACATTTTCCTTAGCAGTTAAACCCAGTCTCCCTAACTTGTTAAGTCCCCATCTTTTGTCATTCCTGTCTCCTACACACCCTTCTGGACCCACATTTAATATTTAAGTTAACTTCCCTGATTTTTCCCATAAGACTTGTCTCTTTTAATCATATCTATTTTTACTTTGGCTTTGTCAGAAATCATAATTGTCACTCCTGCCTTTTTTTTCCTCAATTGAATCCCCAAACATTTTGCTCCAGCCCTTTATCTTAAACCTGTGTATGTCTACCCACCTCATATGTGTTTTTGTAGACAACATATGGTAGGATTTTGGTTTCTAATCTACTCTGCTATTTGCTTCTGTTTTATGGGCGAGTTCATCCCATTCACATTCAGAGTTATAATTATCAGTTCTGTATTCCCCAACATTTTGGTATCTTCTCCTAGTTCTACACATTCTTCTTACTCTATTTCCTTTTAAACCAGTTTTTTGTTTTAGACCAGTACCCTTTGTCCCCTCCCTTGATTTATTTCCCTTTCTACCCCTCCCT
>NW_025367377.1:0-4942 GCF_016433145.1 Gracilinanus agilis | reverse complement strand
GGAAGGAAGGAAGGAAGGAAGGAAGGAAGGAAGGAAGGAAGAAAGGAAGGAAGGAAAAATTTTTACCTTCTCCCTTAGTCTTGATATCAGTTTTCCAAAGCAGAAGAGTGCCTTGTGAGGGCTAGGTAGTTGGGGCTAAGTGACTTGCCTAGGGTCACATAGCTTGGAAAGTCTAAGGCCATATTTGAATTCAGGGCCTCCTGTCTCCAGGAGGAACATTGTATAACATTTGTACAACCTATAGTACATTACCTGCCATCTTGGGGAGAGGGGATTGGGAGGAGGGAGGGAGAGAATATAGATCATAAAATATAAGAAAATGTTTATTAAAAATTGTATCAACATGTGGGTAGCTCAGTGGATTGAGAGTCAGGCCTAGAGACGGGAGGTCCTAGGTTCAAATCTGGCCTCAGCCACTTGCTAGCTGTGTGACCCTGGACAAGTCACTTGACCCCCATGGCCTACCCTTACCAATCTTCTGTCTTGGAGCCAATACACAGTATTGACTCCAAGATGGAAGGTGAGGGCTTAAAAAATATATATATTAGAGAATCCTTAAAACTCTCACTCAGCACTCCTCCTCCCATCAGCCTCCATGTGCCTGGGTTATATAAATGACATTATTATTAGTTATTGTTATTAATATTATTCTCTTCCAGTCTGTTCTGATATTTTAGTATCTGATTTATGATTTATTCATAGTTTATTCTTTATTTAGTCTTTTTGTGCTCTTCTTGAGATTAAAGCTTCTAAAGTACTGAGTTTACCCCCTTTTAACCAGTGTTTATGTTATACAGATTTTGGCCCATCATCCCTTTTCTATCATGCTTCACTCTTATAAGCATTCACCTGTGAGAGAAATAATGTTGGCTAGAAGCAATACTCTGTGGTAGATCTTCACCCATGACCATTCTCCTTCCCATTTACCATGCTGTCATATCTCTGGATCCATATCTTGTCTATCTCTCTGTGCTCCCTAGAAGCACATATTTTTTTCTTCTGGACCATGATTCTGTTCATGAAGGTATGATACTCTCCCAGAGCAGTTAATCTTCCAAACCATCAGTTTCTTCCAGATTAAATCTCTCTTAGGGTTTGGGTTTCTTATCAAAGTTAGCCATAGGAATTCTCTCCAATAAAAACTCTTTCCTAGCTGTGTGACCCTGGGCAAGTCACTTAACCCCCATTGCCTAGTCCTCACCACACTTCTGCCTGGCAGCCAATACACAGTATTGATTCTAAGACAGAAGGGAAGGGTTTAAAAAAACAAAAACAAAAACATCCCTCCTTCCTCTATTGTGTTGACACCTCCTCCTTTTATTCCTCCAAATCCAATCCCTCCTTCTCCTATCATTTCTCTTCTCTTGCAGCCCTTCTTGCATAGAAACTCATAATCCTTTTCCTGTTCTTACCCTCTCCCCATTTACGTATTTTGCTCTTTTATCCCACTGTAATCCTGTGTTAGAATCTGGGCTCTGTGTTAGGGTAATCGTGAAGATACGGATTCTTTTCCAGAATTCCACGGATGAGGTAATGAATGGGTGTGGGTGTGTGTCTATGGGATTTTCTGAAAATAATTTGGAGAGCAGAAGGCAGAAACTGTGATCCAAGGGCCGGAGGGTTGAGGCTGCCTCAGTGGTGATGCCATGGGGACTTCTGCAGACTTAAGCACTTAGCCCTGGGTTTGTGCTTCTTGGCTCTCCTTCAGAGAGAGCAGCAGCTGCTATTATGGCAGCCCGGGTGGGAGCTGGGAATGCGAGTGCTAACCCTAGCCAGCCCAGTGGGATGATGAGATAACCTCTCTTTTGCCTCACCTCTTCTCTGTGGGCAGAAAGCATCGACCCAGAACAATTCCACTTCTTGAGGTTATTGGCTGTAACACTCAGCAGACACCCACAATGGATCCCTTCCCTTCTGTGGTTTCTGCCTCTTCTTTTACCACTGTTTATTCCAGACTCGCATGAACTATATCAGCAAGGCTACCCCTAGTTGGTATTAGATGTTATCTTTGGTAATAGAGAACGGGAAGAGTGGGAGAATCTGAATTGCAAGAGGTGCATCTATTTCCCATCCCCTGCAATAGGAAGAGTGGGGAGATGACCTAACTAAGGCCTCTTTCTGAGATTTAAGACCATTAGGGCTTGCAAAGTTCTTTAAAAATATCATTTCATGGGGGCAGCTGGGTAGCTCAGTGGAGTGAGAGTCAGCCCTAGAGACAGGAGGTCCTAGGTTCAAATCTGGCCTCAGACACTTCCCAGCTGTGTGACCCTGGGCAAGTCACTTGACCCCCATTGCCTACCCTTACCAGTCTTCCACCTATGAGACAATACACCAAAGTACAAGGGTTAAAAAAAAAAATCATTTCATTTGGTCTTCAGAACAACCATGGGAGGTAGGTATTAATATTATTCTCACTTGATTATCTAGTAGGTCAAAGAATGAATTAAGAAATGATTAATAATTATGTGAAAAACAATGACAATGATAAAAGACTATTCAAAAATATGTAGAATAAAGTTAAAGCAGTCCTCAAGGACAAATTTATAGTTCTAAAGCCTACATTCGCAAGAAAGGAATGGTGGATTTAATTTGAAATTTTAAAAATTAGAAAATAAAGAAACAAATTCAAAAGAAGCAGAAAAGAAAAAAAATTCAAATTAAGGGGAAGATAGATAAATTAGAAAGGAAGAAACTGATAGCTCTGATATAGTAAGCTAAAGGCTGGTTCTTTGAAAATACTAACATAATTGACAAGTCTTTAGCCAAACCAATTAAAAATAAGGAAAACCAATATAAAAACGAGTAAAACGAAATCAAAATAAATAAGAAATCAAATGAATTCTCAGAACCAACTGCATATACTTATCTGCCAACAAAACAGAATTCGAAAGAAATAGAGGATTACCTACAAAAATGTAAAATACCTAAATTGTCAAAACAGTGCACAGATATTCACTAAGTAATCCAGGAGAAATTAAGCTATCTCTGAAAGAATTAACAAAGGGGAAGGGGGTGGGGGGGAACCTGGTTCAGATGAATTTACAGAGAATTCTATCAAAGCTTTGAAGAACAATTAATACGTAAACTATACAAGTTAGTCTAAAATTGAGAAAGAAGAAAGCATTCTGCTAAACTTACTATATTTCACAAATATAGTCTTTATGTCTGAACCTGAGAAAGATAAAATAAATAAAGAGAACTATAGGCCAATATTATTAATGAATATGGATTCCAATTTTTTAAATAAAATCCTAGTCAGAAGACTAACATAATTTATCCTAAAATTTATTCATTTTTATCAAGTTAAGTTTTGTAACAAAGATGCAAGGATGGCTCAACATTAAAAACACAATTAACTTGATCATATTAAAAGTCCATCAAGGATGCTTTATAGAGCTAGACAGAATAATAATTCATTTTGGAGGAACAAAAAATCTTGAATAGCAAGGGACATCATGAAAAAATTTATGAAGTAAGAGATAATAGCTCTTCCAGATTTCTAACTATCTAACCTCAACTGTAAGAGATAATCATCAAATTATCTTACTGATTAGAAAATTTTAAAAATCAGTGGAACAGACTAGATAATGAAGAATCAGAAAGAATTTAATTTAGCAAAATAATATTAAATAAACCCCAGAACTTAAGATGCCTAAGAAACAATTCCCTATTTGACAAGAACAGTAACACAAAAAAACCCGAAGCTTGGAATGGTATCCCTGTTGCCCCCAGAGCAAATCCCAATTTTAACATAAAGTTAAAAGTCTGGAAATAGATGTAAAAAAATGAGCAAACGAAAAAGAACTTGACTATAGAAAGTTATTATTGTGATAGGGAAGATCAAAACACAAACTCAGAAGACAACAAAGTCAAAATAGTTACCTTCAAAATCACAAATCAAAATGTGAATTGGTCTCAAGACCAAAAAGAATTTCTGGATGATGTTAGATTAAAATATAAGTCTGGCCATAGAGCTTAATGAATTTATTATGAGTTACTTGTAGATAGGAGAAAGGAGGGAAAAAGAGAAAGGGATCTAATTTCCCATGTGGCTTCTCGTTCTGCAGCTGGTCCACTCCTGGCAGTATCCCAGCATAGAAATTAGTCCAGAGGAGTTCCGGGTTAAGATGGCGGCAGAGTAAGAAGCAGCTTTTAACCTCTCCTGACCGAAACACACAAAACTCCTCAAGGGGACATAAAAACAAGTCCAGACGAACGGAGGAACCCCACAACAGGGCACAGCGTGGAAGGTACGTGGAATCGAGACATTTCCAGGCTAAAAAGGGCTCTCCTTAAATCGCGAGCTGAGCAACCGCCCCACCCCCACCCCTTCCACACTCACCTATAGCTCCGAACCCAGCTAAAAAGAAATAGAGCAAGTTTGGGGCACCCATCGAGTCATCAGCAGCTCCGGGACCTGTTCCTGAGAGCAGCAAGACTTAGGACCCCATTAAGTCAAGAACGCACGCGAAATCTGAGCGCGGGAGCAGAGAGTGGACGCTGGGTGCGCAGAGGGCCGGCTGAGCAAAGGCGTGGGTGCCGGCTGAGCAGAGGCTTGGGGGGAGGCAAACACAGCCAGGAACTAAAGCCTAAGTGGGGAACCAGTGCAGACGGGTATAAGACTGTGGAAGTAGCTCCCTGAGACTTGTAAAGGAATCTCCTGCAGAGGATCAAGCAAGGGGATCCACCAGGGGGCTTGACCTTGGAAAAAACTAGAACTCAGTCCTCAGGAGCCAATAGATCTCAAACAGACACTGAGAGCGAGGATAAACCTGAGAAGCTGCTGGGTTAATGATGGCTAACCAGTTACAGGAAATTCAGAAGAGAAAGAATAATAACAAAAAAAAGAAGTCTTTAACACTCGACAGCTTCTACACAGAGAAAATCCAGACAACCGAGCAAACAGAGGAGGAGAACAAACAACCATCCAGACCCTCCCCAA
>NW_025367376.1:0-7802 GCF_016433145.1 Gracilinanus agilis | reverse complement strand
GTTTATCCTCGGGCTCAGTGTCTGTCCGTGGTCTATTGGCTCCTGAGATCTGAGTTCTGGTTTTTTCCAAGGTCAAGCCCCCTGGTGGACCCCCTTACTTGATCCTCTGCAGGAGGTTCCTTTACAAGTTTCAGGGCGCTGCTTCCACAGTCGCATACCCGTCTGCACTGGTTCCCCACTCAGGTTTTCAGAGCTTTAGTTCCTGGCTGTGTCTGCCTCCACCCACGCTTCCTCCCGTGCCTGTGCGCTCTGCGCCCGGCGTCCACTCTCTGCTCCCGCGCTCAGATTTCGCTTGCGTTCTTTGGCTTACTGGGGTCTTAAATCTTGCTGCTCTCAGGAACAGGCCTCGGGGCTGCCAATGACTCGATGGGTGCCCCAAACTTGCTCTATTTCTTTTTAGCTGGCTTCAGAGCTCTAGATCTTGTGTGTGGAGGGGTTGGGGATGGGGCGGTTGCTCAGCCCGTGATTTAGTGAGAGCCCTTTATAGCCTGGAAATGTCTCGATTCCACGTACCTTCCACGCTGTGCCCTGTTGTGGGGTTCCTCCGTTCGTCTGGACTTGTTTTTATGTCCCCTTGAGGAGTTTTGTGTGTTTCGGTCATGAGAGGTTAAGAGCTGCTTCTTACTCTGCCGCCATCTTAACCCGGAACCTGGCTTGATTTTTTTATACAATTGATTTAACTCCTTGTATATTTGAGTAATTAGACCCCAGTCAGAGTTTTTTGTTATAAAGATTTTTTCCCAATTTGTTGTTTCCCTTCTGATTTTGACTACATTGTTTTTGTTTGTACAAAAGCTTTTTAGTTTAATATAATCAAAACCATTTAATTTACATTTTGTAATTTTCTCTAACTCTTGCTTGGTTTTAAAGTCTTTCCTTTCCCAGAGATCTGACAAGTATACTATTCTGTGTTCACTTAACTTATTTGTAGTTTCCCTCTTTATATTCAAGTCATTCACCCATTCTGAATTCATCTTGGTTTAGGGTGTGAGATGTTGATCTAAACCCAATCTCTCCCAAATTGTTTTCCAAATTTCCCATCAATTTTTGTCAAATAGTGGATTCATGTCCCAAAAGTTGGGCTCTTGGGGTTTATCATACACTGTCTTATTGATGTCATTTACCCCAAGTCTATTCCACTGATCCTCCTCTCTGTCTCTTAGCCAGTACTATATTGTTTTGATGACTGCTGCTTTATAGTACAGTTTAATATCTGGTACTGCTAGGCTCCCTTCCCTCACATTTTTTTCATTATTTCCCTTGATATTCTTGATCTTTTGTTATTCCAAATGAAATTTGTTATGGTTTTTTCTAATTCAGTAAAGAAGTTTTTTGGTAGTTTGATAGGTATGACACTAAATAGATAAATTAATTTGGGTAGAATGGTCATTATTATTATGTTAGCTCGTCCTACCCATGAGTGATCACTGGCTTTCCAATTGTTTAGATCCAGTTTTATTTGTTTGGAAAGTGTTTTGTAGTTGTTTTCATATAATTGCTGTGTTTGTTTTGGTAGGTAGATTCCTAAGTATTTTATATTGTCTAGAGTGATTTTAAATGGTGTTTCTCTTTCTACTTCTTGCTGTTCTAATGTATTGGAAATGTATAGAAATGCTGATGATTTATGTGCATTTATTTTGTATCCTGCAACTTTGCTAAAGTTGTTGATTATTTCTACAAGCTTCTTAGTTGATTCTCTAGGATTTTCTAAGTAGACCATCATATCATCTGCAAAGAGTGATAGCTTAGTCTCCTCCTTGCCTATTTTGATACCTTCAATTTCTTTTTCTTCTCTAATTGCAACTGCTAATGTTTCTAGTACTATGTTGAATAATAGAGGTGATAATGGGCATCCTTGTTTTACTCCTGATCTTATTGGGAAGGCTTCTAATTTATCTCCACTGCATATGATGTTTGTTGATGGTTTTAGGTATATACTGTTTATTATTTTTAGGAAAGGTCCTTCTGTTTCTATACTTTTCAATGTTTTCAATAGGAATGGATGCTGTATTTTGTCAAAGGCCTTTTCAGCATCTATTGAGATAATCATGTGATTTTTGTTTGTTAGACTGTTGATATGGTCAATTATGCGGATGGTTTTCCTAATATTGAACCATCCTTGCATTCCTGGTATAAATCCCACCTGATCATGGTGGATGACCTTCTTAATTACTTGCTGGAGTCTTTTTGCTAGTATTCTCTTTAAGATTTTTGCATCTATGTTCATTAGGGTGATTGGTCTATAGTTTTCTTTCTCTGTTTTTGATCTCCCTGGCTTTGGAATCAGTACCATATTTGTGTCATGAAAGGAATTTGGTAGGACTCCTTCTTTGCTTATCATATCATATAATTTGTATAGTATTGGCATTAGTTGCTCTTTGAACGTCTGATAGAATTCACTTGTGAATCCATAAGACCCTGGAGATTTTTTCTTAGGGAGTTCTTTGATGGTTTGTTCAATTTCTTTTTCTGATATGGGATTATTTAGGTATTCTATTTCTTCTGCTATTAATCTAGGCAGTTTATATTTTTGTAAATATTCATCCATATCTCCTAAATTGTTATATTTATTGTCATATAATTGGACAAAATAGTTTTTAATGATTGCCTTAATTTCCCCTTCATTAGAGGTGAGGTCTCCCTTTTCATCTTTGATACTGTCAATTTCGTTTTCTTCTTTCCTTTTTTTTATCAGATTGACCAGTACTTTGTCTATTTTATCTGTTTTTTCAAAGTACCATCTTCTAGTCTTATTTATTAATTCAATAGTTCTTTTACTTTTGATTTTATGAACTTCTCCCTTGATTTTTAGTATTTCTAATTTAGTTTTCATCTGGGGATTTTTAATTTGCTCATTTTCTAATTTTTTGAGTTGCATGCCCAATTCATTGATCTCTGCCCTCCTTAACTTGTTAATATATGCACTCAAGGATATAAATTTCCCCCTGAGTACTGCCTTACCTTCATCCCACAGAGCTTGGTAGGATGTCTCATCATTGTCATTCTCTTCAATGAAATTGTTGATTGTTTCTATGATTTCTTCTTTGACTAATTGGTTTTGGAGAATCATATTATTTAATTTCCAATTAGTTTTTGATTTGCCTGTCCAGGTGCCCTTACTAATTATTATTTTTATTGCATTATGATCTGAGAAGTTTACATTTATTATTTCTGCTCTTTTGCATTTGTTTGCAATGATTCTATGCCCTATCACATGGTCAATCTTTGTGAATGTACTATGTGCAGCTGAAAAGAAGGTGTATTCCTTTTTGTCCCTATTTATTTTTCTCCACATATCAATTATATCTAATTTTTCTAGGACTCCATTCACCTCTCTTACCTCTTTCTTATTTATTTTTTGGTTTGATTTATCTAGATCTGAAAGAGGAATATTTAGATCTCCCACTAGTATGGTTTTACTATTTCCTTTTTGAGCTCTGCCAGTTTCTCCTTTATGAATTTGGATGCTATGCCACTTGGTGCATTCATATTGAGCAGTGTTATTTCCTCATTGTTTATACTGCCTTTAATCAGGATGTAATGACCTTCCCTGTCTTTTTAAATCATATCTACTTTTACTTTGGCTTTGTCAGAAATCGTAATAGCCACTCCTGCCTTCTTTTTCTCATTTGACACCCAAAAGATTTTGCTCAAGCCCTAAACCTTAAACCTGTGTATGTCCACCCGCCTCATATGTGTTTCTTGTAGACAACATATGGTAGGATTTTGGTTTCTAATCCACTCTCCTAATTGCTTCCGCTTTATGAGCAAGTTCATCCCATTCACATTCAGAGTTATAATTGTAAGTTGTGCATTCACTGACATTTTTGTATCGTCCCCTATTCCTACCCCTTCTTCTTAAACTATTTCCTTTTAAACCAGTGGTTTGCTATTAAGCCGCTATCCCTTATCCCCTCCCTTTGTTTTATTTGTTCTTGTCTTGAGAGATTATTAGCTTCTAATTGCTCAATTCTAGCCTTTAGGGACTGGTTTTCCTTTTCAATCTGGTCATTTCTGGTGTTCAATTTGCTTATCAGTTCATTTGATTTCTGAGCCTTGCTTTCCAATTGCAAAATTCTGCCTTTTAAACTGTTATTTTCTTGCCTGATTTCCTTTTGAGCTATTTCCCATTTCTCTAACCAAATCTTTTCCAACTTCCTCGTCATCTCAGTTTTGAACTCTTCAAGAGCTTGTGACCATTTTTCATTATTTTGGGGGGGTCCAGATGCTTGTTTGTTCTCCTCCTCTGTTTGCTTGGTTGACTGGATTTTCTCTGTGTAAAAGTTGTCGAGTGTTAAAGATTTCTTTTTCTTGTTGTTAATCTTTCTCTTCTGAACTTCATGATTCTGGTTAGCCATTGTTAGCCCAGCAGCTTCTCAGCTTTATCCTCGTGCTCAGGGTCTGTCTGGTGTCTTTTGGGTCCTGAGGTCTGAGGTCTGGTTTTTCTCAAGGTCAAGTCCCCTGGTGGACCCCCTTGCTTGGTCCTCTGCCGGAAGTTCCTTTACAGGTCTCAGAGAGCTGCTTCCACAGTCGTATACCCGTCTGCACTTGTTCCCCACTCAGGGTTTCAGAGCCTTAGCTCTTTACTGTGTCTGTCTCCACCCACGCCTCCACCTGCGTCTGAGTTCTGTGTTCGCACTCAGAGTCCATGTGCTTTCTTTAGCTTTTTGGGGGTCCTAAATCTTGCAGCTCTCAGGAATAGGCCCTGGATCTGCCAGTGACTCAATGGGTGCCCCAAACTTGCTCTATTTCTTTTTACCTGGCTTTGGAGCTATAGGTGGTATGTGTGTGGAGGGGGTGCGGGGTGATTGTTTAGCCCGCGATTTAGTGAGAGCTGTTTCACCCATTTATTGCATGGAAATATCCCAATTCTGCATACCTTCCATGCTGCACCCTGTTGTGGGATCCCTCTGTTTGTCTGGACTTGTTTTTATGTCCCCTTGAGGAGTCCTGTATGTTTTGGTCAGGAGAGGTTAAGAGCTGCTTTTTACTCTGCCTCCATCTTAACCCGGAACTCCTCCCAGAAACTTATATTCTAATAAAGGGAGCAACATATATAGGAAGTAGTGGTCAGCGGGGATTCAGGTCTTCAAAGTTATTATTTACAAACTATAAGTTCAAGGGATTTTCATCCTCATTTTAAAACTAAGCATATCAGTAAAAATTATTGAGGAATTATGATCCATTCAGAATATACCATAGCCCTATCATAAAAATGGGGAGTGGAATGGGATCTCTGATGTCATCTGGCCCAACCCTTACTTGAATAGGAATTCATTTTATTACCAATGGTCATTGAGCTTCCCTCCAGTAATGGGCAATATCATATCACCATTGTTCTATCCCCAAGTTAACTTGTTCCACTTTTGGACAGTCTCTTAGTAACACCCACCAAACCTTTGTGTTTTACCCTCTGGGGCCAAGCAGAACAAATCCAAACCCTCTTCCACATCGAAGCCTTGAAGATATCTCATATGCTTCTTACAAATGCTTCTTTCTGGGCCATGTCGAAATTCTAACTGATCCTTCTATGGCACAATCTTTTATTCTCTCACAATTCTGGACTCCTTTCTCTGTATCTGCTAATTTATCCGTTTTTGTCCTGATATTTAAAGCCCAGAACCAAATATAAATCTCCTGAAGTGATCTGACCAAGGCAGGTTATAGTAAAAGCTATCTTTTACTTTATTATAGATGGTAATATTAAGTACCATTGTGCTAGTTGCTAGTGATGCAGGGTTAAAGATGATGTCGCCTCTACAATTAAGGGATTCACATATTACTGGGTAGGAAGGCATATGTTATATAAAAATATATATTATATATAAAATATAATAGATACATAATAATATAATAAAAGGTATAGATCAGGATATAAGAGAGAAACAAAAAGAATTTTCTAAACATTTGGGGAGGGGAATGCAGGAATGGGACAGGATTAATGGCATCTGAGCTGAGCTTGGAAGAAGGAGATACTTTTTTAAATTTAATTTTATTGATTAATTAATAAAATTTTTCCATGGTTACATGATTCATGTTCTTTGCCTCCCCTCTTCCCAACCCCCTCCCACAGCCAACACGCAATTTCACTGGGTTTTACATGTATCATTGATAGAAACCCATTTCTATATCATTGATATTTGCACTAGGGTGATTGTTTAGAGCAGTGATTCCCAAAGTGGGCGCCACTGCCCCCTACTGGGTGCTGCAGCGATCCAGGGGGCGATGATGGCCGTAGGTGCATTTATCTTTCCTATTAATTGCTATTAAAATTTAAAAAAAAATAATTTCCAGGGGCACTAAGTAATTTTTTTCTGTAAAGGCGGCACTAGGCCAAAAAAGTTTAGGAACCACTGCTTTAGAGTCTACATCCCCAATCATATTTTCATTGACTCATGTGATTAAGCAGTTGTTTTTCTTCTGTGTTTTTGCTCCTACAGGTCTTTTTCTGGATGTGGATGGTGTTCTTTCTCATAAGTCCCTCGGAAATGTTTTGGATCATTGCATTGCTGCTAGCAGAGAGGTCCATTATAATTGATTGTGCCAGTGTATCTGTGTATAAGGTTGTCCTGGTCTATTCCTTTCACTCTGCATCAATTCCTGGAGGTTGTTCCAGTTCACATGGAATTCCTCTAGTTCATTTTTCCTTTTAGCACAATAGTATTCCATCATCGATGAATACTACAATTTGTTTAGCCATTCCCCAATCAAAGGACATCTCATCATTTTCCAATTTTTTGCCACTACAAAAAGCATGGCTATAAATATTTTTGCACAATTCTTTTTAGAAGGAGAAAGATTTTGAAAAATAGAGAATAACAGTATGTATATTTTGGAGGAGGGAAAAAAATAAGCATTTGTTGAGCATCTATTACATACCAGGCACTGCTTTAATTATTTTACAAATATTGTTTTATTTGATCCTCACAGCAACTCTCAGAGATAGGTGCTTTTATTATCTCCATTTTATAGTCCAGAAAAGTGAGAGTGGTTTGGTAACTTAATACAGTGTCACACAGCTAGTAAGCATATGAATTTAGGTTTGAACTCAAATCTTCCTGATTTCAAACCTTGAGCTCTATCCATTGTGCTACCTACCTCAGCTCAGAGGGATACTGAAAAATGGCACATTATCTCTAAGGGATAGCTAAGAATTTAGTTTGTATTAAGGTGTAGAGCAGCATTGGTGAACCTTTTAGAGATCACATGCCCAAACTGTACCTTTGAGCCACCTGTGAGCCCCTGCCTTACCCCAGAGAGTGGAGGGAGGAAGTTCTCACATTGGGCTGCTAGGCAGAAGAGTGGGGCATGCAAAAAATTTCCTCAGGTGCAGTGGAGAGGGGGAATGGAAAAGCCCCTTTCAGCACACAAGGCCATGCATGTCACATCTTTGCTAACACAAGTCTAGAGTGTGTGAAGGAGAGTAATGTAAAATGAAGCTAGAAAAGCAAGTTAAAGCTAGATTGTGGAAGTTCTTAAAAACAAGTCAGGGGATTATATTTTTATCCTAAAACAAAAGAGAGACATTGAAGGTATATAAAGAAAACAGAAACCTCTGAGCAAAAGGAGGGAAGCATGGTAGAGAAAAAGTTAGTGAAAATCAATGCAGGCAGAAACAAAAGTTACAATATAATCAGAGAATACTACAGAGAAAAATAAAAATGGATTAGATGAAGAGTTTTGGAAATATATCACAAGCCTCACAGAGAAGCATGACATAATATTGATGGGGAACTTCAGGTTTTCAGATATCAGCTAAAGCTTTCTCTCTCTCTCTCTCTCTCTCTCTCTCTCTCTCTCTC
>NW_025367375.1:0-6336 GCF_016433145.1 Gracilinanus agilis | reverse complement strand
CTCTTCCCCTCCCTCTCTCTCTCCTTCTCTCCCCCTCCCTCTCTCTCCCTTCCTCTTTTTCTCTCTTTCCCTCTCCCTCTCCCTCCCTCCTTCCCTCCTTCCCTCCCTGACCCTCTCTCTCTGTTTGTGTCTGTCTCTCTGTCTCTCCCTCCCTCCCCATATATTTGTGTGGGTGCGCGTGCACCCATATACACATACTTTCTCCTCTAATAGGCCTCTCCACAGAAGTGTGAAGCGTGATAAGAAAGGCTCTGAAAGTGGAATCAGGACCCAGCTTGATCTAAAGTCAGGTTCCAAATGGGGTGCAAATCTGGCTCTATCACAAAAATGTCTGGGCTGTCCTGAATCATTCACTTAACCCAGTGGTTCCCAGACTTTTTTGGCCTGCCGCCCCCTTTCCAGAAAAAATATTACTTAGGCCCCTGGAAATTAATTTTTTTTAAATTTAATATCAATTAATAGGAAAGATAAATGCACCTGTGGCCATCACCGCCTCCCTGGATCACTGTAGCACCCACCAGGGGGCAGTGGTGCCCACTTTGGGAATCACTAACAGCCTTGCTGAGCCTCAGTTTACACAATATAAGATAAGACAGTTATGAATGGCCATTAGAATGCCTTCCCCTCCGATCTGTGCTTCTAAGACTCTCTGGACTTCATCACCATGTTTCAGTTACCTTTTTATGTTGAAATTTCCCTCAGTGCCTAGGGTCTTTTCACCCTGGAACATCCCTCCATCCTGCCAAACCCCTTCTTCCTTCTTCCACTGGTGAGTTCCTTGGGGTGGGATGGAAGGAGCTCCATTTGAGGTGGCCACAGTTTCATTTCCCTATTGGCTATCCTTTTGACTCTCCAAAATATGTTCCAAGGTGAAAAGACCCTAAGCACTGAGGACTGTGTAAACTGAGGCACCATGTTCATCAACACTCCCACAAGAGTACCCTGTTCTCCTCCCCTTTAGGTATTATTTTCCCCATTAAAATGTTAGCTCCTGGAGGACAGGCAGTCTTGTTTTTGCTCATTTTTGTATTTCCTGTAGCTCAGCCCAGTGCCAGGTCAATAATAGGAGCTTAATAAATGCTTTGGAGCCTGCCAGCCTTCCAACTCCAGATCTGTGATCCTACAAGTAGTCACTCTCAAGCTTAACATCCTATGAAAGGCATGGCTGGATCTGAGGACAGCCACTGGGAGCCTCCTTGGCTGGAGGGTGACTGACACCTCAGCAAAGATCTTACTTTAACAGCTCATTTCCGACTGGCTCAAGTGCTAGAAAAGTTGGAAAGAGAACCATCTTAGAAGATGGGATCTAATTCTGGAGAGTAATTCTCATAGCAATATTAATTAACCCTTTCCCTAAATTCCAGGAAAGAAGGATGCTACAGAACATTGATTTTAAAGCATATACGGAAAACAATTAAGTCAGAAAAAAATGTACAGGCTTTTTCAGATAGAGGTCTCACATATAGATGATCTTGTCAAATTTATAAAAATATGAGACATTCTCCAATTGATAAATATTCAAGAGATACAAACAGACACTTTTTGGATGAAGAAATCAAAGCTATAGAGAAATCCATGAAAAAATGCTCAAAATCATTATTGATAAGAGAATACAAATCAAAGCAGTTCTGAGATATGATCTCACACCTATCAGATTGGCTAAAATTATAAAAGGGCAAAATGACAAATTTTGGAAAGAATGTGGGAAAATGGGACACATACACTGTTGATGGAAATGTGAACTGATCCAACCATTTTGGAGAACAATCCGGAATTATGCCCGAAGAGTTATGAAATTGTGTACACATTTTGACCCAACAATACCACTATTAGGTTTCTTTTCTAAGGTGGTCAGGGAAAAAGGAAAAGAACTATAGGTTCAAAAATATTAATAACAGCTCTCTTTGTGGTGGCAAAGAACTGGAAATTGAGGAAATGTTTGTCAATTGGGGAATGACTATGTGGCATATGAGTGTGTTGGAATACTATTACACTATAAGAAATGACGAGCAGGATAATTTTAAAAAATGGAAAGACCTGCATGAAGTTATGAAGAGTGAAATGAGTAGAACTAAGAGAACATTATATACGGCAACAGAAATATTGTTTGAAGAATGACTTGTGTGTGTCCACCTCCAGAGAGATAGATAAAAATAAACAAGACATAATTTTATACAGGTATGTATATTTTTCTGTCAAATGATGCCTTCTCTAATGGAGGGAGGGAGTTACTTGGGTATTTTAATGTAGCAAACAAATAAATAAATTAAAAAAAAGAATACATTACAGATGGGGAGAATCAACTTCTTTTTTGTCCTTAAAATTTCTTTAAATAAATTTTATTGTTATCTTTGTTGATTTTACCTACATTTCATTACATAATATTACCTACATTTCCCTCTCTATTTCTGTCTTGGAGTAATAAGCAATCCTTTATTACAAATAATAAAAAAGAAGATTGAAAAAAACCCAGTCCAGCAAAATTAACCACCACCTTGAAAAAAAGTCAAATATTATATGCAGTGTTCCATACCCACAGTTCCCTACTTCTACAAAGAAAAGGTAGAGAATTGCCTTCTCATAACTCTTCTTTGGGGCCAAGTTAAATCATATTATAATTATGACCATATTATAATTTCACAACATTATTTTTCAGTTGTTTTGTTAGTTTAATATGTAAATATTTCTATTTCTATTTTCATATCATTTTCCCGGTTCTGCTCATTTCATCTTGTAGCGATTGGTCTGTCTTCTCTTGGGTGAAGCAACTTCTCTAAGAAGTTAGAAGTAGAAGTAGCAATTAGTGAAATCATAGACATGGAAGAGACATCAAGAGGAACTTGCTACCAGCTCAGCCCGGGATCTTTTGAGAGATAAGAGTCCTAATCTATTTCAAGAAGAGCTTGCTTCAGAATGCTTCTTGTGGTCAAAATATGGTGAAATCTGGAAAATCACAAGATAGGAGTGCAGCAAAGATGATTATTGTGGCCTTTAAATTTTCTTCATTTTGATGCTCTTAAAGTTGTTTTTATTTTTCCTTTGGTATTTTGCATCTAGAATCAAATTTAGTCTAGAATCAGATTTAGCTCACCAGTTTTGCTACTCTTAGGAAGATTTGCTGCTTGTTGAATTTTATACTTTTGATTTACTTTTGTTTCTTTATGATGCACAATTTTGCTTCTTTTTTTATCACACTTTATTTTCTTTAAAACTAAAATTTTCAACTTGATTTTTTTTGTTTTCAATCTTGTTTCTATTTTTGATTACTTAAAAAAAAAAAGCCCTTACCTTCTGACTTATAATCAATTGTATTATTGTATATTGTATATTGGTTCCAAGGCAGAAGAGTGGTAAGGCTAGGTAATTGAAGTTAAGTGACTTGTCCAGGGTCATACAGCAAGGATGTGTCTGAGGCTAGAGTTAAATCCAGGATCTCTTATCTCTAGACCTGGATCTCAATCACTGAGCCATCTAGCTACCTCCTCTTTGATTACTTTTGGTTTTAATATCTCTTTTTTTTATATTTGGTTTTCCCATTTCTCCTATGTTGTTGCTTCCATTATGCCTATTCTGCTACAATCCTTTGTTACATTTAATGTGCTACTTGATGATGCTAATTGTGATATTAGTAATAACAGCTAACATTTATATAGCCTTTAATCTTTGCCAGGCATTTTGCATATATTAAGGTTATGAATACAAGAATTCATGTTGTTTTGAGTCACTTCAGTCCTGTCTGACTTTGTGAACTCATTTGGAGTTTTCTTGGCAAAGAACAGAAGTGGTTTGCCATTTTCTTTTGCAGTTCATTTTACAAATGAGAAAACTGAAGAATATAGGGTTACATGACTTACCTAGGGTCACACAGCTAGTAGCATCTCTGCTTGGATGTGGATCAAAGTTCTGCCTGACTTCAGGCTGGGTATTCTATCCATTGAACCACCTAGCTGCCCATTTCGTGTTGAGTCATTTCAATCCCATCTGATTCTTCAGGACCTCATTTGGAGTTTTGTCCATACTAATTGACATATTTTCTTTGTTGTTATTCACAAATATGGCTAGAAGATGGCTTTAGAGTGTCATAGTAGTATAAGATCACTTGGCCAATTCATATTCATGCTGCAATCTGCTGATTATTGTCATTATGGGGCAATATTTTGAAAATATTCATGTTGTGTGTTAGTTGTATTTTCATTCAGTGGGCATTAATATCCATATGGGATAATCCATATCTGGAGTAGACCCTGGGTGTTGAGGCTATTAAGTGTTATGATCGTTGAGGGACTTGATTGTAATGATGTAATTGTTAGGAAAGGTAAAGCAGAAAGCCCCAAATGACAAAGGAGCTTTCAGCCTTCCTTAGGTATAAACAGGAAATCAGATAACACAACTAAACTTCCTGTAGAATCCCCTCAACCAGTCACAGTGTGTTTCTTCAGGAAGACTAGCCTCCTGGCACCAATTGATGTTTAATTATTGATAACTAAATCAATAATATTAGGATAACAATGATAATCAATAACACATCTGACTATTGATATTAATGATGGTAGTTAGGCTCAACTTCAGGGAGTAAGACTGGATCCTACTCTGACCCTCCACTAGAACTTCCTTGAGGCTGCCCTGTTGCCAAGTCAACCAACAAAAGGTCAGTAGCTGGATTGATTTTTAGAAATAAAACTTTTACTGATGTTAATCAAACAACAAGGGAAACTGATAGAAGGGAAGAGGGTTTTTAGGAATCCCTAAATGAAGTTTGATCTTAGCTCTAAGTACTAAATCTGACAGCTTCAGAATCTTGCCAGCTGAGCTAATCAGGCCCACTGACCCAGTCAGGCCACTGGTTGATCTGGCCTGCTTTAGTGGACTCTGATTGCCTATAGACAAATTAGATGGCAGCTTGATTGAAGATGAATAGATGAATAGATGCTTGGCTGCTGACCCAGGGCTGACAAGCCCTGGGCCAGATGGTGATGTTTAGTTGGATGAAATATATTTTTGTTCTCCAAGAGATTGTTGGGTTTCTCAATGAGATGTTGCTATTGGCCAGCAAAGACAGATAAGCCTACCTGTCTAAGTAATCTAAACCCACGTTCCTCCTCCCTCCAACCAGAGTTGATTAACCTCAACCACCCTGGATCACTGGCTCCAAAATGAGTCACAGGGTCCAGTCTCTGCCTCCCTTATATAGGGCACAGCCCAACTGCTGATTGGTCTCATGCCCCAGGATGGTATCAGGAATCTCCCAAGATTCCAAGTGTCCAACTGCAAACCCTGCCCACAGGAATGGCTTCTTGCAAATCCTTGCAAAACTTAACTTACATAAGGAACAATAAAAAATGTGGGAAACTCTAGAATAATTTATAGTAGAAGGAAAATAAGAGAATTAGGGATGGGTTCTTGAATTATTAGACCCACTTGAGCAGTTGAAATTATTGAAAAAAAAATCTGTGTATTGGATAACATGTAGGAATTGGGTTGAACATCTGAAAGTAGAGAATTCCATTAAAATTTTGCAACATTAATGAATAACGGTGAGGTAGGGATAGATAGAGCCTCGCAGATGAGGTGCAGATTTAGATATGTACTAGGAGATCCCAGCTCTGGGGAAGCTAAATTCTTAGATTCTTGCTGTCAGACTCAGACACCTCACTTATTGGGGAAGCTGATTCCATATTTTCTGTATCAGAAATGAAAACCTTACCTGGAAAGGTGGGGGTGGGTGGGGTAAGAGTGTGTTATGATTAAAAATGATAAAGACATATAATATAAGAGAAATTAACATTTTAATAGCCATGGCCTTGTTAGTAAAATATATACGACCACGCTTGACTATCCTTTAAATTTACCACTAGTGCCCATCCTGTCTCTCTCGTACACCAGCCAGCCACTCAGGAAACCAAGAGGCCTTTCTCTAGGCCCTCCTCCGAATTTAAGCTGCCGTATGCGTGGGGACATCTGAAGTCCCCACGCCCAAAAAACCGGAAACTGGAAACCCATTGGAATCATGGGAAATGTAGTCTTATAGCCCCCACATGTCCATAGGAAGTCTGCTAGACACTTCCAAATAGCACTTCCCTGAATTCAAAACAGACATTTCCCCCTGAGATCCAGAAAAAAAAGGTTGGCCCTTTTTCTTACCTGGATCTGTAAATGTAGACAACTTCTAAATTTTAGGAATTTGGGGGATAAAAGAAATGGATAAACAAATGGATAAAACTAGCCACATTGACAAAAAACCAATTTGGGGGCAGTCCCTTATTGGCATAATAGTGTACATTCAAAACAAATGCATTCAACTCATTCAACTTCCCATAGTTCAAATCAACTGCACCC
>NW_025367374.1:0-4994 GCF_016433145.1 Gracilinanus agilis | reverse complement strand
ATATATATATACATATATATATAAATTAGAAGACCTGAGTTTGAATCTTGACTGTTTTGCTTCCTACGTGTATAGCTTTGGGCAAATTAAATCTTCATTTTTAAAGAATTGTTACATGAGAGGGTCAGACACAGTGATCTCAAAATTCTCTTCCACTCTTAATGCTATAATCCTAAGTCTTACTGCTACTGGGTCTGTTGGACTAATTTTAGTTCAAATGAATATGGGAAATACTGAAAGTCATTTTTTTCCTTGCATTTTTGTGGTTTTGTCTTTTCAACCCACTTTCTGCTACAGAATCACACTGGAGACAATGCAGTTGTCATATAAATAAGTGCAACTGAAAGATACCCCCAGAAAAGACATCCTACTTCCCCAGGGGGCCACCCACTCACCCAGACTGCCGCTGGAACTGTGTTTAGATTTCCATCTTTAGGCATCACTGGAAGCTGAGCTTTTTCTATAAAATGTTGGCATAACCTTTTCTATTCCTCTGGGTTTGACTTCTCAGACTGAGGAAGGGGTGAGGAGTGGGGAGGGTGAGAGTAGGGGTGGTGGGGTGGATGAGAAAATACATAAGCGTGTTCCTGTGTGCTGTTTATGTTTATGTCATGAAACATCTGGTCCTAGCTTCTTCTGAGACATTCTTCTCAAGTGTTAGAATTTGGGAAGTTATTTTGATAGAGAGTATTTGGCGCACATACCTCAGGATGTATCTTACAATAAGGTTTGCTACAGAACACAAGGATTAAGTGCCTATCATTTTTCAGGAGGTGGGGGCAGCATTTGTTTAGTTCTCCCAACATATTTCTTTGATGCATTCATTTTTCAAAACCAGACCCTAGAAGAGTCTTGGCTGTAGCTTACCCGTACCCTAGAAAAGAGTCAAAACGCCAAATTAAATTATTCTATATTGTTGGGGGAGAGGCTGAAGTGTGGGAAAGTAATCTCTTTTTGTGAAATCCTTTTCTTCTTTACACAGAAGAGAAGAGTGGGGTTAGGATTTGGTCAAGATCTTGTACCTAACCTGAAGGTTGATTTATCTTTCAGGCTATAAGAGTACAAGAAGATTACAAAATATAATAAGACTACTAGAAGAATGAGTAACAGTAAGATAGCCAAGGAAGAGATATCTGAAGGCACCTTCTCAGTTTTCTTTCAGAGATGGGGACTATCAGAGTGGAATAATGTATGTAATATACTTTTTAAAAATATGGTGGTTAGTTTTGCTGGATTGTTTCCCACACACAGTTTCTGACTGTTTTAAGAGGTGGATCTTTGGAAGGCAGAGGATAAAATGAATATTGATAAATTTAGGTGATGTAAGAACAAAATATATATAAAAAAGATATTTTTCAAGTGGAGTTAGATCTGCCAACTTGCAAAACATGAAATAAAATATCCTCTAAAGTTTAATCAATTTGGATGCCAAGGCACCGTTGAGGTCTCCCTCTTGATCCTCCACACATGCTTTTGTGTGCTTTCACCCCTTCTCTTTCTTGCCCTTCCCTCCCTTTCTTTTTCTTTCTTCCACACTTCTTCCCCGCCAACCCTACACACAGAGGTCAAGTTAGTCAGAATTTTCCCACCAACACTCTCTGCATTGAGTATTATTTTTTTCCTGATGGATTTTGATACGACCAAAGTGGATAAATCTTCACATGTTTGTGTCATTCATTGAGCATACAGTGAGTACAAGAGGCTTATGGGGGCTTATCTTTGTGTCAGGGTAAAAACCATACTGGCTCAAGAGGCTCTCTCCTCCCTTCCCTTCTCTTCCATCCTGTCAAGAGCTTCATAGATTTTCCAAATATTTCTGACAGATTTTTATTCCCAGTGCAGATCTCTACAGGAAGTTGGGGATTTCAGAAACAGAAGGCCATGAGATAGGTTATTCTCTCCCACAGTCTAACTCCTAACATTGGGATGTTAAGATGACCAAAATAGGATCCATAAGTTGTAGATAATGGGTAATAAGGTCATGTTATCCATAGTTTGGGGAAAAACAGCAAAACTCCTCAGCAGTTCAGGTACTTGTCCCAAGTACTTGACTCAGTCCCAACTACCTCACTGGTCCCAAGGACCAAGTACTTAGACTCTTAAAGTCTCTGGGTCCTATAATCCTCAGTCTCACAAAGTTCTTCCTTGATTTTCAGGTCAGAAAAATTCTGAAAATGTTATTAGGACTTTATGGAAAAAATAGTCTTTGAGATTCATCTTTTTTGTTTGATATATTTTTAATTTATTTCATTGAATATTTCCCAATTTACATGTAAAATCTTTAAATATTTATTTTTAAAAATTGTGTTCCAATTCTCTCTTGCCTACCTCTCCCCTCTCCTTGAAAAGGCAAGCAGTTGATATCAATTATACATGTGAAGTCATGAAAAACATATTTCTATATTAGCCATATTCCAAAAGAAAACTCAGACAAAATTTTTTAAATTAAGAGAATAAAAATGGATGCTTCAATATACATTTAGAATTCATCAGCTCTCTCTCTGGAGGTGGATAGCATTTTTCATTATTCATCCTTCAAAATTTTCATGATCAGATTGACCAAGTATTTCACAATTGATCATCTTTAACATATTGCTATCACTGCCTATAGTATTCTTCTGGTAATGTTCTCTTTATTTTGAATGAGTTAATAAAAGTCTTCCAAGGTTTTTCTGAAAATATCTTGTTCATCATTTCTCATATACAACATAATAGTATTTCATCACAATCATAAACTATAACTTGTCCAGTCATTGCCCAGTTAATGTATATTACTTTGATTTCTAATTCTTTGCCACCAACAAAAAATTCTGCTATAAAAATTTTTGTACAAAATGTTCCTTTGCCTTTTTCTTTGACCTCTTTGGAATACAGACCTAGTAATTCTACTGCTGTGTCCAGAATAGTTGGAAATGGTTTACAAATTCACCAACAGGGTATTAGCGTACCAATTTTCCCACATCCCCTCCAGCATTTGCCATTTTCTTTTTTTGGTCATGTTCAGTACTCTGATAGGTATGTGATGATATCTCTAGGGGTGCTTTAATTTCCATTTTGCTGATCACTAGTGATTTGGATTACTTTTCATGTGAATATTGATAGCAATGATTTTTTCTTCTAAAAACTGCCTATTCACATCCTTTGATTATTTATCAATTAGGAAATTACTCTTACTTTAATAAATTTTACTCAGTTTCCTATATATTTTAGAAATAAGGCTATTATCAGAGAAACTTACAGCAAAGCCCCCACCCCACTCTACCCCTGCTGCCCCTCATTTTGTTTTCCTTCTAATTTTGGCTGCATTAGTTTTGCTTGTGCAAAGACTCTAATTTCAGGTAGTCAAAATGACCCACCTTTCTTCCCATGATCCTCCCTATCTTTTGTTCAGTCATAAACTCTTCTGTTATCCATAGATCTGGCAGATACATTTTCCCCTGTTTTTCTAATATACATACATACATATATATATATATATATCACCTTTTCTGTCTAAATCATGTGTTAACTTTACATTGGTATATGATGTGAGATGTTGGTCTATACCTAGTTTCTGCCAACCAGATCTCCATTTTTTGTCAGATAATGAGTTGTCCCAGAAACTTAAATCTTTGGGTTTATCAAGCATTAGATTACTTTTTTTTTTTTATCCTGGGACTCCATTCTAGGAGCATAGGGCCACAACCAGTAGGCAATGGGACACACAGTCGCTCAGGGTCACCCAGCTGGGAAGTGTCTGAGGCCGGATTTGAACCTAGGACCTTTCATCTCTAGGCCTGGCTCTCTATCCACTGAGCTAGCCCAGCTGCCCCTACTTTAGGTTGCAGTTTCTTTAGCAGTTGTAGTTTTTACAGGGTGGGGTTGCTAGCCCCACGCCCAACCCTCCTCCTTTTTTCATCCGGGCTAGGGACCTTCCTTGGCCCAGGAGTGGTAAGGGTGGGCAGTAGGGGTCAAGTGACTTGCCCAAGGTCACACAGCTGGAAGTGTCCGAGGCCGGACTTGAACCTAGGACTTCCAGTCTCTAGGCCTGGCTCTCAATCCACTGAGCCACTCAGCTGCCCCATTAGATTACTAACATCATTTAATACTAAATATCGTGTTCCTAAACTATTCCACTAAGTCACCACTCTCTTTGTTAGTCAGTACCAGAGTGTAGTCATGATTATCACTTTGTGATAGTTTGAAATCTGATACTACTAGATCACCTTCATTCTTACTTCCTCTTAGCCCCATTGATTCTTTTAGTATTCTTCAACTGTGTTCTTCCAGATGAATTTTAGTATTTTTAGCTCTATAGAATAATTACTTTGATTAATATGGCACTGAATTAGTAAATTAGGCAGAATTGTTATTCTTATTATATTGACTCACTTAACCATGAACAAATAATATTTCTTTAACTGTTTTTATTTGTGTGAAAAGTGTTTTGTAATAATGTTCATATGATCCCTAGATCAATTCAGCTGGTCAACTAGCAAATATTTAATACTGTCGGCAGTTTTTTAAAACAGAATTTCTTTTTCTATCTCTTGCTGCTAGGTTTTGTAGGTAATTTATAGAAATGCCAATAAGGTATGTGTTTATTTTACAACTGAAACTCTGCTGAAATTGCTAATTGTTTCGACTAGTCCGTAATTCTGAAAAGAGAACTATTATATACATGCCAAAGTATTCATAATAACACATGTTGGGGGGAGCTAAGCAAAAACCCAAGAAATAAAATTGATAACCTCTATTTGGGGAAGCGTCTGAACATATCATGGTATATGAATATAATAGAATGTCAATAGCTTTAAGAAAAAGTGAATATGAGTAATTTAGAGAAACATGCAAAGACATTCAAACTAATGCAAAGTGAAATAGGGAGACAGTATAATAAAATAGATAGAGTGCTAGACTTTAATGTAGGAAAACATAGGTTCACAACCCATCTCAGGTATGACCCTCGGAGATACTTTGTGTATGAGTCAATTATATATCTATATATATATATA
>NW_025367373.1:0-1599 GCF_016433145.1 Gracilinanus agilis | reverse complement strand
CTATATCATATTACTGCCTCCTTGGGGAAGTAGGAGGAATGCAAAGGGAGGTGAGAACATGGATTGAAAAATGTCAGGAAACTATTGTTAAATATTGTATTGATATATAATCTGGTTCAGTATGAATTAATAACATGACTAAAGCAAGTCTAAGGATAATTTGCCTAGCCCTTATTACTTTTTTGCCTTGATAACAATATTTACTATTGACTCTCAAACAGAAAGTAAGGATTTTTTAAAGAAATAAATAAAAATGTGTCCAGCTACTGCTTACAACAATCATCTTGGGAAACAATTCATATGGTGATACAGCCTGGCAACCAGTACTGCAAATGCTTTGTCCACATCTATTGAAGATTCAAGAAAAAATTTCTTGCCACCAAATTCCTTGGCATTATCATATTGTCAAATGGTTCAGCATCAAAAAGGATATAATTTTTTAACTAAAGAAGTAACATTAAAGAATAGGTATTAGCATCCACTTTGCTGTCGTACCTTAAAAGTCATGGAGCTTTTCCATTTGACTGTCAGCTAAAACCTTCCATGTACATTATTTCTGTCCATTGGAAAATCAACTGATTGACAGCATGACCTGTATTACTTTTCTAAATATATTTCTACCACTTAATTTGATGCTTCTCAAGTAGTAGAAACTTAATAAATACATTTATTCACTCATTCATTCATTGACAAAACAGTTATCCTTTTAAAATATTTTATTTTTTCCAGATTATATATCAATACAATATTTAACAATAGTTTCCTGACATTTTTCAATCCATGTTCTCACCTTCTTTTGCATTCCTCCTACTTCCCCAAGGAGGCAGTAATATGATATAGATTATCCATATGTTATCATACAATACATATTTTCATGTTGTGAAAAAAAAACACATTGCTTTCATTAGAGAAAAATACATGGAAGAAATGTTTCAATGCTTTGATGTACATTCAGACTCTGTCAGTTCCTTCTATGGCAGTGGACAGCCTTTTTCATGAGTAACAATGATCTTTCCTTTTTTTATATAATTTTTTATTTTAGAAAAATTTTCCATGCTTACATAAGTCATGTTTTTACTTTCCCCTTCATCCCAGGAACCGCCTGCCCCGCTCCGCTCTAGCCAATTCACATTTCCACTGGTTTTATTATGTGTGGTCAGTCAAGACTAATTTACACATTATTGATAGTTACATGGGTGTGGTCTTTTCAGGTCTATATCCCCAATCATGTCCTCATCAACACAAGTGTCCAAGTAGTTGTTTTTCTTCTGTGTTTCTCCTGTAGTTCTTCCTCTGAATGTGGGTAGTGTTCCTTTCCATAAATCCCTCAGAATTGTCTTGGGTCATTGCATTGCTGCTAGTACAGAAGTCCATTACATTTGATTTTACCACAGAATATCTCTGTGTACAATGTTCTTCTGGCTCTACCCTTTCACACTGCATCAATTCCTGGAGGTCTTTCCAGTTCACATAGAATTCCTCCAGTTTATTATTCCTTTGAGCACAATAGTATTCCATCACCAACATGTACCACAATTTGTTCAGCCATTCCCCAATTGAAGGGCATACCCTTGCTTTCCAGTTTTTTGCCACCAAAAA
>NW_025367372.1:0-2473 GCF_016433145.1 Gracilinanus agilis | reverse complement strand
GAAAGAAAGAAAGAAAGAAAGAAAGAAAGAAAGAAACCTATTTTTAAAAGTGAGTTTAGGTCTCTATTCTATTTTTTTCATATGAAATTAGTAAAAAAGTACTGGTAGTATTTAGCCTGGAAAAAAAGAAGGTTTTAGTAGAATGTGACAACTGCCTTGTTTTGTTTGGACACAGAGAAGAGAATGAGGAGAAGTGGGATGGGCAGAGAGTTTTTTTGCAAAAACAGAAGATTTGGAGCTTCACATAAAGAAATACTTCCAAACTGGACCTAACCAAAAGTGAAATGAGTTTCCATGAGAGATTATAGGTTCTTCATCGCTGGGGTTCTAAAAGTAAAGACTGAATGGCCAATGACTATTTAGTGAAAATTTGTAGAGAAGATTCTTGTTAAGAAAGAGGCTTGACTAGATGATGTCTGAGGCAGCTTCTAGTTCTGAGCAACTCATATGGCTCAAAGTGTTTATGAAAGATTCTCAAAAACCAAAAGCTGATGATATTATCACAAATGACTCTGATGAGAAGGAAAAGAAGATTGTAAAACTGTACGACTGGGCTCATCAAGTCACCAAGTGGGATAAGATTTTTAAGGAACATATACAAATGAGAGAAGTAGATCTCATTGAAAAGAAAAAATATGAAAGTTGAAAGATTCATAAAAAGAGAGTGAAAAATCACCCTAGACAATATAAAATACTTGGGAATCTATCTACCAAAACAAACACAGCAATTATACGAAAACAACTACAAAACACTCTCCAAACAAATAAAACTGGAGCTCAACAATTGGAAAGCCATTAATTGTTCATGGGGAGGATGAGCTAACATAATAAAAATGAACATTCTACCCAAATTAATTTACCTGTTTAGCGCCATACCTATCAAATTACCAAAAAACTTCTTTACTGAATTAGGAAAAACTATAACAAATTTCATTTGGAATAACAAAAGATCTAGAATATCAAGGGAAATAATGAAAAAAAATGTGAAGGAAGGGGGCCTAGCAGTACCAGATATTAAACTACACTATAAAGCAGCAGTAATCAAAACAATATGGTACTGGCTAAGAGATAGAAGGGAGGATCAGTGGAATAGACTTGGGGTTAATGACATCAGCAAGACAGTGTATGATAAACCCAAAGAGCCCAACTTTTGGGACATGAATCCATTATTTGACAAAAACTGCTGGGAAATTTGGAAAACAATATGGAAGAGATTAGGTTTAGATCAACATCTCACACCCTACACCAAGATAAATTCAGAATGGGTGAATGACTTGAATATAAAGAGGGAAACTATACATAAGTTAAGTGAACACAAAATAGTATACCTGTCAGATCTCTGGGAAAGGAAAGATTTTAAAAGCAAGCAAGAGTTAGAGAAAATTACAAAATGTAAATTAAATGGTTTTGATTATATTAAGCTAAAAAAGCTTTTGTACAAACAAAAACAATGTAGTCAAAATCAGAAGGGAAACAACAAATTGGGAAAAAATCTTTATAACGAAAAACTCTGACAGGGGTCTAATTACTCAAATATACAAGGAGTTAAATCAATTGTATAAAAAATCAAGCCATTCCCCAATTGAAAAATGGGCAAGAGACATGAATAGACAATTCTCAGGTAAAGAAATCAAAAGTATCAACAAGCACATGAGAAAGTGTTCTAAATCTCTAATAATTAGAGAAATGCAAATCAAAACAACTCTGAGGTATCACCTCACACCTAGCAGATTGGCTAAAATGAAAGAAGGGGAGAGTAATGAATGCTGGAGGGGATGTGGCAAAGTTGGGACATTAATGCATTGCTGGTGGAGTTGTAAAATGATACAACCATTCTGGCTGGCAATTTGGAACTATGCTCAAACGGCTATAAAAGAATGCCTGCCCTTTGATCCAGCCATAGCATTGTTGGGTTTGTACCCCAAAGAGATCATAGATAAACAGACTTGTACAAAAATATTTATAGCTGCGCTTTTTGTGGTGGCAAAGAACTGGAAAAGGAGGGTATGTCCTTCAATTGGGGAATGGCTGAACAAATTGTGGTATATGCTGGTGATGGAATACTATTGCGCTCAAAGGAATAATAAACTGGAGGAATTCCATGTGAACTGGAAAGACCTCCAGGAACTGATGCAGAGCAAAAGGAGCAGAACCAGAAGAACATTGTACACAGCGACTGATATACTGTGGTAAAATCGAATGTAATGGACTTCTGTACTAGCAGCAATGCAATGACACAGGACAATTCTGAGGGATTTATGGTAAAGACGCTACCCACATTCAGAGGAAGGACTGCAGGAGAGGAAACATAGAAGATAAACAATTGCTTGAACGCATGGGTCGGGGTGGACATGATTGGGGATGTGGACTCGAAACGACCACACCAATGCAACTAAACAATTTGGAAATAGGCCCTGAACAAGGACACATGACAAAACCAGTGGAAATGTGCGTCGGCCATGGGTGGGGGGAG
>NW_025367371.1:0-4739 GCF_016433145.1 Gracilinanus agilis | reverse complement strand
TATATATACCCATACACACACACACACACACACACATATATATACATATAAATAAAATTTACTTAAATCTACCTCAATACTGATAATTTTCTTCCTGGCAACTGGTCCCATTATCAGTCATCAGTTTCCAAGAAGCACAGTAGGTTATACATCTGTGGGCACCTGTATTCTTCTATGTAGAGCAAGAAAGATTACTTTAGACTATATCATCAAGGCACCGAGTCGAAAATTGGTCAGAAAATTGTAACTCTCAGCATAAATAAAATGAGCACATCTATTTCCTTTCTGAAGGGTCCAACTAAGCATACTTGGAATATAACATTTCTGAATGCGATCAGACTATAATCAATAGGAGTAAGCTAGTATCCTGGAAATAGGAAACCAAGAGAAGCATGGACTCTAGGGACCTAAATTATCTGTTTCTTTCAACTTTTCATTTCCATGTTATTTATTTATCCCATAGTAGATGAATATTTTTGACTCAAAAAGGGTTGTTTGAAAGTCTGGGTGATATTTTTCAAACTAAGTTTCATTTTTCTTGTTTTGGAGTAATCTCGTATGAGGGAGAACATCTGCCAAGCATTCTCCTACTTCATCAAGTAACCACATCCTATTTAAATTCTTCCACAAATAGAACTGAAAGTGGGGGGGATGAGTAATATCTGAGAAAAACAGAATAAATGGGCTTGTGTTTGTGTAACAGCTGTGTTGGGTTTCTAAATGTGCAGATGAAGCTTATATGGTAAAGTTAATTGTCTTATGTGCTGATGGGCTTTTGAAAGACAATGGAAAGTGTTTATTATTGTTATCCATGGACTTTAACCCAAAACTTGGGTTTATATGTTCCAGAATCAGTCGGAGTGAGAGAAAAGAGCTTCCCACAAATCGTTTTTTGGATCATGCTGTAACTCAGTATTTCCTCTTAAGAATGCCAGAATTTGGCTCCTGTCTAGATCTCTACAGAGAAGGTTAAAAAGCTCTTAGCATAACAGTTGCTAGCAAGCACTCAGGCTAACAGTATATATTTAATACAGGTCAGTCTTTATTTAAGCTGTTCAAAACACAAGGGATTCACAGGAGCTTATAAACCACCAATACAACTATTTTCCCTTCAGTGAGTCCCATCTTCTTTTAGTGTTTTTGAGAGAAGGAAAACATATTTAATGTCAACAGAGAGATGGCTCTTATCTTCTGTTATGCTCCATCTCCCTCGGGTACTTATACAGTCTTTGATATTTATATTGCTACCCTAAGGTTGAAGCTTTTACAAAGGGAAATTTGTAGTTAGGTTGCTGGAGAATCAATTCTCTTCCCGTAAAATCTGTGCAGTCCACAAAACTTACAGTGGTAGTGGAGAGAAACATCTATATTTGCTCCTTCATTTTGTTCCTGTATCTCTTGCTATTCCTCTAGTTCTGAAGTCTTGTTCTTCTCCCTTTCAGGCTTGGTTAGTGTTATCCAGGAATTCATACTCTTTCCCTTAGGAAGCTAGATCCAGGAACTCTCAATATTATTTAGGAATTCCCTTTTTCCTCTCTCTAGGAGACTGGGTCAATTCAGGAACTCTTGCCACCCTACCTATCACTGCTTGCCCTTGGATGTTCTTACCTCCTGGGCATGTAGTGGTTTTCTGGGACCTCTCAGAATTCTTTAAGTGCTTTCCATGGCTACTATCTCTGTTGTGTGTATGTGTGTGTAACAACCTATGTATTATGAATAAAAAACATACATGTATTATATATGCTTATTTCCTGTGATTATATCTCCCCTCTTTATCTCCCTAGATGTGGTTATTTTTTTGCTTACCTAATTGTTCTTCTTTCTTTCTGATCTCTCTTCATCTCCCAAAGGGAATAAATATTAAGAGGAGATAGAAAATGAATTACTAAATGTATGAAAAATTATTCTACATGAATTTATCTATGTCTTAAAAGAGAGGTGATAGATCCAGGGTGTGAAAAGAAACATTTTGGGGGGTCAGCTGGGTGGCTCAGTGGATTGAGAGCTAGGCCTGTAGATGAGAGGTCCTGGGTTCAAATCTGAACTCAGACACTTCCTAGCTGTGTGACCCTGGGAAAGTAACTTAATTCCCATTGTCTAGCCCTTACCACTCTTCTATCTTAGTAGTGATTCTAAGATAGAAGGTAAAGGCTTTAAAAAAAAGAAAGAAACATTTTTTTGGGACATGACCAATTGGGAATTTGTTTTACTTGACTATGCATATTTGTTATGAGGGTTTATTTTATATGGATAGATTTTTCTTAAAATAAACAATAAATAAAAAGCATTGTGAGATATAAAATGGACAGTTTTGAATATATTAAATGTAAAAGGTTTCACAAATAAATAAATAAAATAAATGGAGCCAAGATTAGAAGGAAAGTGGTAAATGGGGAAAAATTTAATAAATAGTTTCTTGGATACAGGTCTCATATCATATCTGAAATATATAAAAAAAACTGGGGACTTCTAGAGAACAGGGTATCTCTGTCTCTTTCTTTTCTCTTCTCCCCTCTACCGTATCTCTTTTGTCAGTCTCTATCTCTGCCTTCTCTCTGAGATGATCTCTCATTTACACAATATAAATTTTGCATGCATATAGTTCCTTGCATGTTGTCTCTATAGTAGATGAAGAGCTGCCCTAGATCATGAATGGCATTTTTGCTTTGTTTTTAAGTCCTCAGTGCTAATAACAGGACTAGACACATAGTAAATACTTAATAACATGCTTGATAATGATGTATCTCCAACAGCAGAAACCCAACTATGAGAGGCATTTCATATATCCCACAACATTTAACATACCATAGACACATCACGAACAGTAAGTTGAAAAGTTACATTTGGAACCCAAAATTCAACGAAGAAATGAACCAAGAATGGAATCTTGGGTGACTTAAAGGAGTGAGGAGCAAGATGATATGCCATTGTAAGAGACATTGAAGAAGCAATAAGAGAGGGAACAGCACATAGAGAACATTATAGTGAAAGCCTAGACAGGAGAGGGCACAGAGAAGGAAGGAGTGATAGAGACAAATGCGGAAAGCCTTTTAAGAAATCTAATCCTGGCTCTGATATTACTATCTGGAGTTTCTGGCCAATAATCTTTAGGCTGGCCATCATTTTCCTTATTTGTAAAAAGTAGAGGTTGAACTAAATTATCCCCAAGGATCTGTCTTACTCTAAATCCTTTGGTACTATGGACTAATTTATTGCCTAAAAGATATCATTAGGAGACTTGATTTAAATTACAAATTATCATAACATTATATCAATATATTATAATTAGGAACCATATTATAATTAGAAATTCCCATTACTAAGTAAGTTGGGTACTTCAAAAGTGTCCAAGTATGTTTGAAAACCTCTGTCAGAGTTTAAATGTTTATTCAGCTGGTTTTTTTGTCTTCAATGTTTCTATTCATCAGTTATTTTTCTGGAGGTGGACATTCACAAATTATTCTTCAAATATTAATTCTGCAGCTGTATAAAACACTCTCTTGGTTCTCCTCATTTCACTCTTCATTATTTCACATAGGCCTAATTATATGATTAAAAAATTTTTTTTCAATTGACTTAGAAGATCTTTTTTATATGTAATAGGCCATGAATTTCAGCCTATATTTGGAGTTTAACTAAATAAGGATTTACAGAATTACTTTGCTATTACATTGAAACCCCATGAAAATCCAACAAAGTAAGATTTTAAAGCCATTGCTAATCATTATTAGTAGTATATTTTATTTTTCTTAGTGTATTTTGTTTTTATTTCCCAGCTCTTTCCAGATATATTACTCCCCAACCCTCCCAACCACTTAATGAGCTTTCCCATGTAGCAGAAAAACAACTGAGCCAAACTAATCAGCATAGATAATGCGTCTATCAGTATATGCAATATTCTATACTCATAGTGCCCCAACTCTACAAGGAAAGGAAGCAGGGTTTCTTAATCTGTTCCCTAGAGTCAAGATCATCAAAGATCTGTCATCGCAATAATATAACATTCATATCAGCTATAATTTGTTAACTTTGAATGAATACATTGGTTCAACTGTCTGTTTTGCTAAGTTCTAAATACTCTAGCATGCTAAAGAAAATGCCAACTATCCCTGCCCCCTTTCTCTCTCCATCCCTATCCCCTTTTGAATAATGCTTCCATCAACTATGGTAACTGTGAAGATAGAATTATCTCTCTTTGTTATTTCTTTTTTTTTTTTTTTTTTGGTTTTCTCATCTTTTTTTTAATTTAAACATTTATTATAATCATTTTTAACATGGTTACATGATTCATGCTCCTACTTTCCCCTTCAACCCCCGCACTCCCCTCACCCATGGCCGATGCACATTTCCACTGGTTTTATCATGTGTCCTTGATCAAGACCTATTTCCAAATTGTTGGTGGTTGCATTGGTGTGGTAGTTTCGAGTCCACATCCCCAATCATGTCCACCCCAACCCATGTGTTCAAGCAGTTGCTTTTCTTATATGTTTCCTCTCCTGCAGTTCTTCCTCTGAATGTGGGTAGCATCTTTACCATACATCCCTCAGAGGTGTCCTGGGTCACTGTATTGCTGCTGGTACAGAGGTCCATTACATTCGATTTTACCACAGTATATCAGTCTCTGTGTACAATGTACTTCTGGCTCTGCTCCTTTCGCTCTGCATCTGTTCCCGGAGGTCTCTCCAGTTCACCTGGAACTCCTCCAGTTTATTATTCCTTTTAGCACAATAGTATTCCAT
>NW_025367370.1:0-7654 GCF_016433145.1 Gracilinanus agilis | reverse complement strand
TATATATATATAGAGAGAGAGAGAGAGAGAGAGAGAGAGAGAGAGAGAGAGAGAAGGAGGGAGGGAGAAGAATGGTGGGAGGTAACAAGATGGTTAACATCTCTTACAATTCTTAAAATTGTGTTACTCTGTGAATTATCCCTAGGGCACTTAGGTGGCACAGGGATAGAGTGCCAAGTCTGAAGTCAGAAAAATTCATCTTAAGGAGTTCAAGTCTGGCTTCAGATATTTACTAGTTACATGACCTCAGTGCCTCATTTGTAAAATGAGCTGGAGAAGAAAATGTCAAACTATCTCTAATATCATAACCAAGAAAATCTAAATAGAGTAACAAAGAGTCAGACATGACTGAAATGACTGAAGAATAAGAAATATTCCTCTCAGGCAGATAATAAACATTTATTAATCAACTACTATGTGTCAGGCTCTGAACTAAGTGTTGGATACAAAGAAAAGTAAAAGACAGCTACTGATGTCTAGGAGTTCACAGTCTAATGGAGAAGACAAAATGTAAGTAATCATTTATAAACAAGTTATTTATAAAGTAAATAGGAAATAACCAACAGAAGCAAAGCACTAAAATTAAATGAGATAGGGAAGGGAGGAGACAGAGCCAAGATGGTGACTCAGTAGCAGTGAAATCTGGAACTACTCTGACAATCTTTCCAAATCAATCTTTAAAAAGCATCTCAAAATGACTGGAGTCAAAAACCAGCAACAAGACAGTGTGAGGGATCTCTTCCACTGAACACAACTCAAAAGGCAGGTAGTGAGAGAGCTGATTTTCATGGGATGAAGGAGAATGAGAAGCAAACAACACACAGAGGAGTACCGGCCAACTATCTCCCCACCTACTGCACCAGGTTCTGAACCTGGGCATAGACCAACTTCAGGAGCTCAAGACCCAGGCTACACAAACAAAAGTGTACCTCAGACCCATCCCTTGGAATCCCAGGCCCTGGCACCAGCCTGTATTGAGACCCAGAGGTCCATAGCACTGGGCTCTTTCAAGTCTGCATTGCTGTAGTAAAGAACTAGCCCCAGGGCAAATATTTCACAGTACCAAGCCCTGTAAGCCAGCAACATAAAAGATAGAATCATCAGTTTTCAGAATTCCCATGTCAAAAAAGGCTGGAAAAATGAGCAAACAGCAAAAGAAACTCCTAATCCTAGAAAATTTCTATGGCCACAAAAAAACAAAATACAGAATGAAGAGGGGATAGTAAGATCCAAACAATCACATGTAAAACTTCATATAAAAATGGAAATTGGTCTCAAGCACTGGAAGAACTAAAAAAGGAATTCAAAAGGGAGATCGGGAAAGCTTTCTTATAAAAGGTGGGGTTTTAGGTAAGACTTAAAGAAAGCCAAGAGTCAGAAGAGGGAAAACATTCTAGGTATAGATACAGACAATGAAAATTTCCAGAGTCTGGAGATGGAATGTGTTGTTCAAAAAAAATAGCAAGTAAGTCATTGTCACTAGACAGAATTGTACATGGTGGAGAAGAGTATAAAGCATAAGAATACTAGAAAGGAGACAGGTTATGAGGGGCTTTGAACACTAAATGGATGATTCTCGGTTTCATCCCTTTGGATTTTACTAAGCATGTTATAATCCAATTTATGCTTTAGGAAGATAACTTTGACAGTTGAGTGAAGAATGGACTAGAGAAAGGAGACACATTTGTGACAAAGAAATCAACTATCAAAATACTACAATAGTCCAAAAATACTATAATTAGGGTCTGCACTTAGGTGATGAGAGGGTCAAAAGAGAAAAGGAGGTATATACAAGATGGTTTGATGTTGTTCAGCTATTTCTGACTCTTCATTACCTCCATGGACCCTATGATGCCACAGTCCATGGGATTTTCTTGGCAATGACATTGGAGGGGTTTGCTATTTCCCTTTCCATTAGATTAAAGCAAAGAGTTTAAGTGATTTGCCCAGGGTCACAAAGCTAGGTCATATTTGACCTCAGGTCTTCCTGACTTCCGGCCCAGTCCTCTATCCATTGAGCCATGTAGAAGCCTCATAAAATGTATGTTACAAAGATTAAGTTGACTATTGGCAACGGACTAGATATGGGGATAAGAGAGGGAAATGTTGAGGTTGACATCTAGATTGCAAGTCTGGCTAACTGAGAGGATGGTGGTTACCTCAACAGAAATAGAGAAGCTTGGAAGGGGGTTAGGCAGGGGGAAGCAATGAGATCAGTTTGGGACATACTGAGTTTAGGATGTCTATGGAACATTCAGTTCAAAAGGTCTAATAGGAAGATGGATGTGCAAGATTGGAGATCAAAAGAAAGGTTGAATTTGGGTAAGTAGATAGGAGAATCATCAGTATAGTGATGATAATTGAATCCCTGAGAGCACATGGGATAATATGAAATAGTATAGAGGAATGGTTCCCAAACTTTTTTGGCCTACTGACCCCTTTCCAGAAAAAAATATTACTTAGCCCCCAGAAATTAATTTCTTTATTTTAATAGCAATTAATAGGAAAGATAAATGCACCTGTGGCCATCACTGTCTCCCTGGATCCCTGCAGCACCCACCAGGGGGAAGTGGTGCCCACTTTGGGAATCACTGGTATAGAGGGAGAATAGAAAAGGACCCACAATTAGTAGGAACAGCCTGAATAAAAATCCAGCAAAGGAGATTGAGAGAGAGAGCAGCAAGATAGATAGCAGGACAACCAGGAGAAGGAAATGTCCCTAAACCTAGAAAGAAGAGAGGATTAAAAAGAGAATAAAAGTGATCTATAATATCAAATGTTGCAAAGAGTTCAAGAAAGATCAGTCTTGACAAAAGACCATTATATTTGGTAATTAACTGATTATTAGTAACTTTGGAGATAACAGTTTGGGTTGAAGTATGAGGTCAGAAGTCAGATTGTAAAAAGTAAGAGGAAAGGGAGGCACTTTTATAGATAGCCTCCTAAAGGAGTTTAGCCATGAAAAGGAGATACATCAAAGAATGCCTCCCAAGGTGAGAAGTTTTTGAGAGTGAGAGGCATGGGAATGTGTACAGAAAACAGAGAAATAGCCAATAGGCATGAAAATATGGAAGATAAGAAAGCAAGAGAAGGTAATCTGCTAGAGAAGATGGGAAGAGATTGGATCTCTTACATATATATGTAAAAGGGCTTGTCTTAAGGAAAAGGGCTGCCATTTCATATGTGACAGAATTGGAGGACATAGAAGGGATTTAGTAGATATGAGCTGAGGAGGGAAGAAGAAAGAGCTCTCAGCAAATTGCCTCAATTTTTTTTTCAGCAAAAGATGAGCTAGCTGAGAGGGTAGGAAGTAAGAGAGTATAGGAGAGTTAAGGAGAGATGAAAAGTCCTGGAAGAGCTATTTTGGTGACTGGGATAGTATGATAATTAGAAAAGTATAAAAAGATCGCCTTAAAGCAATGAGGGTGAGGTTATGGCTTTGTAATAAAATTTTGTAGTGGATTCAAGCAGGATAGTTTCATTATTTTCTCTAGCTTCGTTCAGAAACAAAGTGCCTAGAAAAAAGAACGGTAGAAGATGGAAGTGATACAAGGCTAAGATATGGCAAGAAATATTGACATTAACAGGAAATAAGTGGTCAAGTGACTCAAAAGAAAAGGATGGTATAGAGTTGAATTTATCCACCAAGGGTTTGAGAGGGGGAAAGGAGGAGAGAGTAGGTAGTATCAGGGCGTTGGCCTGGGAAAAAGTAATAGAATGTGTATGAAAAATAGGAGTGACAAGGCAGAGAGGTAGAATAACATGGCAGCAGAGTTTGGAAGCAGGATCAAAGGTATGACCACCATTGTGTATGGGTAAGGGGTTGTGAAGTAGTAAGCCATATGTTAAGAATGAATTGAGGAACTAGGAGGATCAATATGTATGAGGAAGTTTCCTAATATAAGATTAGCAGTTTGAGTATAGAGAAAAACTGTGAACAGGCACTGATCTCATTGTGGGAAAGAGAGAATATTTGAGAAGTCATTAGATAACATCTGTGTATAGTACACTTTTTCTTTTTTTTTAATTCTTTTTGCTAAGCTGAAAAGAACTAGAACTAGAACTATTCATGGAATCTCAGCTATATTTTCAATGGTTAAGGTCAACATTCCTTAACAGAAATGTTGTTATATGTTAACATATAAGTATCCTAATAAATTGTCTCACTAGACAAGTAAAAAAATATTTTTTTGCTCCTGAAGTCTGACTCTTCTCCATAACACATCATCACCATAAAAAATCACTTTATTCCCTGCAGTATACTAGGTACTAAACCAGAAAGCTACATAGGCACAGTCCTTGTCTTTTCAGAGCTTGTTGCCTAAGGTAGACAATACCATTACAGAAAGGTGTCCAGAGGATACAGGGAAATAAATGTTTGAAAGAAATACTTGAAAAGGCAATTTTATATCATATGTATTTTATATTATATTCATATCACATATATTTTATGTATAATGTAATGGGATGAATCAAGTGGACACAGAAATAGATTGAGAGGAAATAGAACTGTGAGGCAGTTAAAAGTACATTATGGTATCACAGGATCAGAAACAAAGTAAATAATTATTATTGGGGAATAGCTAAAATTTTGTATATAAATGTCATAGAATACTTTTCACTGTAAGAAATGATGAACAAAACCAATGCTACCAAAATTAAAAGGGAAGCAACAAACTTTATATAAAATTATAAAATTTTATAACAAAATTCTCTGATAAAGATCTAATTTCCCAAATATATAAGAAACTAAGTCAAAAGTACAAGGAATCAAGCTATTCCTCAATTGACAAATGGTTAAAAGATATGAATAGGCAGTTTTCATATGAAGAAATCAAAACTATCAATAATTACATGAAAAACTGTTCTAAATCCCTCCTGATTAGAGAAATGCAAATCAAAACAACTCTGAGGTACCATCTCATACCAAGTAGATTGGTCAATATGACAGTAAAGGAAAATAATAAATGTTGGAGGGGATGTGATAAAATTGGGACATTAATACACTGCTGTTGTAGTTGTGAATTGATCCAACCATTCTGGAAGGCAATTTGGAATATGCCCAAAGGCATAATTAAATAAATGTATGCAGCAATACCACTACAAGGTTTGTAACCCAAAGAGATAATAATAAAAATGAAAAATAATGAAAATGAAAAATGTTTATTCAAAAATATTTATAGCCATGCTCTTTGTGGTGGCAAAAAATTAGAAAATGAGGGGGTGTTTCTCAATTGGGGAATGGCTGAACAAATTGTGGTATATGATGGTGATAGAATACTATTGTGCCATAAGGAACAATAAACTGCCTGATTTCCATACAAGCTGGAAAGAGCTCCACAAACTGAGCCTGAGTCAAATGAGCAGAACCAAGAGAACATTGTATACAGAAACTAAAACATTCCAGGACAATCATATGTAATCGCCTTTGCTACTAATAGCAATGTGACAATCCAGGACAATCCCCAGGGACTTATGAGAAAGAATGCTATCCAGATCGAGAGAAAGAAATGTGGGCGTAGAAACACAGAAGGAAAACATCTGATTCATCACTTGTTTATATGGGTATTGGATGTGGGGGTTTTGGTTTTTAAAAGATTACTCTAGTACAAAAATGAATAATATGGAAAGAGGTATTAAGTGATAATACATTTATAACCCAATGGAATTGCTTGTTGACTCTGGAAGGGGAGGAGGGAAAAGGGGAGAGAAAGAGCGTGATTCATTTAACCATGGAAAAATACTTATTTAAAAAAAAAGAAACAATGATTGCAGTGCATTCAGAGAAGCATTTAAAGACTGTTATGAACTGATGTAGAGTGAAGTAAATGAAACCAGGCAGACAATATATATGATGAAAAAAATATGAACAAAAAAGAGATAGGCACTGAATTGTGTGATTATAACAGCCAGGTTTGTCTTCAGAGAAAAGAAAACAAAATATCTCTCTCCCTTCTCTTTGCAGAGGAGGGAGAATATGGGCGTGGAATTTGCATACACCCATGAGAATTGGTTGAGGAATTGTCTAATTTTATTAAATTGCTTTTTTTTTCTTTTTAAAAAAATGCCTGTTACAAGGAATGGCTTGCTACATAGGGGAAAAGGAAGGGATATATTCAGAAATGAAAATGATAAAATACAACTACCAATGTAAGACTTTTTTTTAAAAGACCTACTATGTGGAGACATGGGCTCTAATTCCTTTGCTTTTATGTCATTTTTAGGTTCTGTAATACCTCATGTCTGAAATATCCTCCTCATCTCTGACTCCTAACTTCTCTGGCTTCTTCTAGTTCCCAGCTAAAATCTCATCTTCTATAAGTTTTCCCTGATCCCCCTTAATGTTAGTGTCTTCTCTCCATTGATAATCTCCAAACTATCCTATATATATCATGTTCGGACATAACTTTTTGTATGTTATATCCCTCATTAGACTGAAATCCTTGGCAACAGGGATTATCTTTGGCTCTTCTTGGCAACTCTAGCACTTGCCAGTGTCTGAAACATAGTAGGTACTGAATATGCTTATTAACAGACTAAATCTGTTTCCACATATGTAAAAGGTAGTTATATTACATAAGCTCTTACCTTACTTCTAGTAGTGACATGCTATAATCTTATTGTTCTAGTTATATTAATTTCATAGTTATTGAGGAGGAAAGGGGCAGGTAGCAGGGGGAAAGGGAGGAAAAACAATCAAATGAAATATTTTCTATAAGAATCTTTGTATATCTTGAACTATATAAATATGAGCCATCATGTGAGCCATTATCCACTCTGATCAATCTGGCAAAGTCTGTGGTCTAAGGAGCGTTTAAAAAGCTGAGGAAATGATGAGAAACAGACATTTTTCCCTAGCTAGCTTCACCATTAAACATATTCATTAAGGCCAACTACTTACAGAACCACACCTGGCCCTGGAAACATCGATTGAGCAGACAGTCTCTGCCCTATGGGCTTAGAATCAATGAAAAGTAACAAAGACACAGGCAGAACACAGAAGCTGAAAAGCTAAGAAATCAAACACTGAACTGACAAGTTTCATTTGCTACATGATATGTGGGTAGGTGAGAATTAACCTAAGTAAGTAAATGCTTACATCAGCTCTATTATATCATAAGTGTTGCCTTTCATTCACTCTTTCCTTCAGCAAATATTTATTGAGCCTACTATATACACTAGGTTAGATAGCAATCTAAATAATAACTGATTTTTTTCTAAACCTTAAACATTTGTTTAAAAATTCACAAAAAGATTTAGCTGTGTATTTGTTTGTTTCTTTTTTCTCTTTGGGGACAGAGAAAGGTAGCTGGGAATTTTGCACAGTAAGAGTGAATCAAATTATATCACTTGGGATGATATCAAAGCTATATTTAAGGTCATTTCTGAAAGTGTTGATTAATTACTGTTTTTCTAGTGAAAATGAATTTTATCTTGATACAAGTTAAAATGACTCAAATTCTCTCTTGCCCTTCATGTTAATAGGTGACCTTCAACTATCAAGCAGGTGACTGATTTTTTTTAAACTGTTCATGCTCTTTATTTTTTGTTTGTTTGTTTGGGTTTTTTTAAGCCCTTAACTTCTGTGTATTGGCTCCTAGGTGGAAGAGTGGTAAGGGTAGGCAATGGGGGTCAAGTGACTTGCCCAGGGACA
>NW_025367369.1:0-6304 GCF_016433145.1 Gracilinanus agilis | reverse complement strand
AATTATTAGAGATTTGGAACACTTTCTCATGTGCTTATTGATACTTTTGATTTCTTTACCTGAAAATTGCCTATTCATGTCTCTTGCCCATTTATCAATTGGGGAATGGCTTGATTTTTTATACAATTGCTTTAACTCCTTGTATATTGCTTTAACTCCTTGTATATTGTACCAATAGTTCATTAATGTACCTATTTTCCCTCATCTCTTCCAGTATTTGAATTTTTGCTAGGCGTGAGATGGCATCTCAGAATTGTTTTAATTTGCATTTCTTGAATTAGTCATATTTTAGAGCACTTTCTTCATATTACTTTAGACAGCTTTGATTTCCTGAAATTTGATTCAAATATACAAGGATTCAATTCTAACCATGTCTTCATTTCTCTGCCATACCCTCAAGGATCTTTATCCCCTCTATTCCCTCGCTCTTCGATAGTTTGCTACATGTTGTCTTCCCTATCATAATGAAAACTCTTTGAAAGTAGGGATTATCTTTCTTTTAGTTTGCATTCATATATTCAGTTCAGAGTATGGTGCCTGGAATATAGTAATATTTAATAAACATTTGTTGTCTTGACTTGCTTTCCACATGACAACCCTTCCAATATTTAAGCTTTTGCATCATATCCTTCCTTAGTCTTCTCTTCTCTGCAGGCTTAATTATCCTTCAACTGACCTTAAAAAGTATTATCTACAGTCCACTCATCTAGTTGCCTTTCTCTGGACCCACTTCTGCTCGTCAAAATATTCTTAGATATGGCACTCAGAACCAAACCCCATTCTCCAGACAGAATCTGCTGAGGGCAGAGGATGAGGTACTGTTGTTCATTGGCTCATTGACTCTTTGAAAGTAATGGGCAAATGAAGCAAGAACACATTGCCACTGGGTACTAATTTTGTTGTGTCTATCTATGTTTCTTTCTTTTTTCCTTTCTAGACAATTTGTGGGTTTTCAAAAGCACTCTCTATGAGCAATGTGAAACACAGTTGTTGTCCCTGTTGTTTACATTATCAATCTCAGATGGTAAAATGGTCTGGTGAATACCAATTAACCAATCAATGAGTACATTAAGCACCTACTGTGTGGCAGGGACTATGCTTGGTGCTGGCATAAAGAGGCAAAATGAAATAGTTCCCACCCTGAAGGACATTTCATTTTTTTAGGAATGGTACAAGCACACATAAAGGTAAATGCCCACTCTACACCACATAAATATAAGACAGATTTGTTGGAAAGAGGAGGGATCAAGGAAGTTTTCATGTAGAAAATGACACTAGAAGAACTTCAAAGGAAGCTGGGAGTTTTTAAAAGGTAAAAGGAAGTTCAGAACATAGAACATAAAGGCTGGGAAGGACCTCAGAAAAAATGAATGTCAGAGCTGGAGGGACTTTCGAATATAAGGTAATGGAGCTTAAAGGACCCTTAAAAAAGAAAATGTCAGAGCTTGGAGGGACCTAGAACACAGAATTTAGAGCTAGAAGGAACCTAGAACAGACAATGTCAGAGGTGGAAGAGAATATCAGAGCAAGGACAGACCTTAGAGGAGGATGTCAGAGATAGAAGAGACCATAGAACAGAGCATGTCAGAGCAGAGGGGGATCTAGAACACAAAATATCAGAGCTGGAACATAAAATGTAGGAGTTTGGAGGGACCTTAGAATACAAAATATATGTGAGATAAAGAAGACCTCAGAACACAGAATATCAGAGGGTCATTAGAACACAAAATGTCAGAGCTCAAAAGGTTTTCAGAATGTGGAATTCTAGAATGAAAAAGAGCTGTGGAAATCATGTAGTCTAATCCCTTCATCTTAAAGGACCTAAGAAAAATTGGACCTAAAGGGAGAAATGACTACTTTAGAGGTCATCTGTCACATGATAAATTTATAGCAATGAGCTATTTTACCCTGCCTGAAAGCTCTCTGGAAAATCATCTCTACCTGAAGAAGGAAGGAGGGGAAATGCAATTTGCTGGGATTTCATGAATCCTCTCCAAACTTTTTTTTTTTTTTAGAAAAATCTTTATTTTTATTTTGGGGTGGAGTTCGGCAAAACTCCAAAATGTGCTGTGCCAAGCATTGTTTTTCCTTTTAAAACTCATGTGTAAAGGAAATTTAATCCATCTGTTCCTGATTCATTTACACTTAATTCATCAAAATATTCTTTTGTAAGAGTCATTCGAAGTCCAAGAGGTCTAACGAGCCATTTTCCTTTGAACCAGGAAGCTGATCTTGCCAGCTCTGAGCACATCTTAAATTTGGAAAGGTCTAATTCCTATTCCAAACTTAGAACCCAGGAAGTTCAGATAGGTTAAACACAAAACAAATTCTAGTCTAGCTTAACTAAGACCAAGATCTGGCACAAGCAGAGAAGAGAGAATTTCACAGCATGGCCCCTTCCTAACTTTTCCAACCCTCTTCATCCAGGTGAAATCAGGTAACAATGAGATAGAGAATAGTATAATGAAAAGAGGTCTTTATCTAGAGTCAGAGGAGCTGGGTTCTAATCTTGACATCAATAGATCAGCATTTATGATGTTCCTAATGCCTGACACCATATTAGGCAGCAGAGGAGTCTATGTTCCACTTGGTAGCTATAACAAGGCCACAGATTATTAAGCAGGATATTTTTTCAAATACACAATAGTTTGGGGAGGAAGGCACAACAATGCAGGAATCAAGGAAGGCTCCTTGGAAGAAGTGGCACTGGATATGAACTTTGAAGGAAACTGGGAGTTCCAAGAGATAATAGGCAAGAGAGAACATTTCAGGAATGGGGACAGGATATAGGCAAAGGTCTAACAACTTCATCTCATTAAAAAAGTGAGTAACCCATTTGTAAGTTTAATTTGCATTATTCACATTTTCTCCATTACTTCCTCTAGGCTAGACAATCAATAAAAATGGATAAATCAAGCCCTGGTTTGTAGTATATCAAGTGTAATTGTAGTATTTCAGTGTAAATGCTCACACTGAAAAATTAACAACCAGCTCTTGGGAGCCATTTCAGGGTGCCTCCAGCACACCCCTATAATAGTGAACAACAAATCGGCCATGCTGGAGCATTGAATGTATGAGGAAGAATTGTGTGTAACTGATCTGGAAAGGGAGGATCAAATCAGATTACAAAAAATCTTAAATGTCAAAAAGAGGAGTTTGTCTTTGACATGAAAGTCAATGAGGAGAGATTGAATCTTTTTGAGAATGGGAGGGACATGACTGGACTTCAACTGTACTAATTTGGAAGCTGGATAGGGAGGGAGTGGTTGGAAAAGAATGAAGTCAGGGAAATTAATTAAGAGGTTAATGCCATAGCACCAGGGAGAGGTTTTTGTTTGTTTGTTTTTAAAATCTTACTTTCTGTCCAAATAACAACAAGACAGAAGGGCAAGGGCTAGACAAACAGGATTAAGTGACTTGCCCAGGGTCATATCCCTAGGAAGTATGTATGTCCAGCTTTGACCTAGCTCCTCCTGGCCCAGTTCTGGTTTTCTGTCTATGGTGTTACTTGTGGGTAACAGGTTTGGTAAGAGCCTGGTCAAGTTTAGTTGTGGTATGAGTAACGAGAAGGGGATACGTGACTGAGATGCTAAAAAAAAGGTAGAATCTCCAAGACGTAGCTATAAATTAGATGCAGGGGAATGAAAAAGTGAGTATAAAAAGCTGAGCTAGTAAAGAATGAAGTTCCCTGGAGAGAAATTGGGAAGTAAGGAAAAATCTGTTTAAGCTGAAAAAAAAATTGAATTCTGATTTTGTACATGTCGATTTGAGATACTTAAGGGACATATGCAGGGTGGGTGAGGGGAGAGGGTGTCCAGTAGACAGCTGAAAGTGTAAGATTGGATGAAGAGTGCCCCTTAATACTTTCATGACCTTGGAAAAGTGAATTTACTTCTCCAAATCTCAGTTTCCTCATGAGCAATACTGTAATTCTAAATCATATTATCTTATAAATATCATGGGAAGCTTTGAAGAAGTAAAGAAGTGACAGAATGAGAAGCTTGAAGGGTATATGTGGAAAGGAGGAGTGGGATTCTGAATTGGGGGTAAGAAAGATGCTTTTAGGGCTTGTCAAGCTCAGAATCTCAGGTCTGGTTAGTACCAGATCAAGATAGTTCCTTCTTTCTTTGATGAATGAATCACTATTCATTTTTTCAGTCTCCAAAACTGGGGGGGAGGAATGGGTTATGATGAGGATCAGGGCAACCCCCCGTTTTTTGCATCCCAAGGATGGTTTGATTGGTCTTTAATATAATGAGGACCTTTATTAAAGATAATCATGTGTTGATTCATGTCTTTTTCTTGCAAATGGGAATTTTCCTCCAAGTTTCTCCTTGAGTCTCTTAAACCTTCTCTCAAGAACAGCACTGGAGTGTGAGTCAGGAGAGACTAGTTTGAAATTTGGGTCTGCATCGGACTGGTTTTGTGGCCCTAGAAAAGTCACCAAATCTCTTTGAGCATCTGTGTCCTTTTCTTAGAAAATGGGGAGAGTGATACTGGAACCACCACCTTACAGAGTTGGGAGGACAGAACTGTGGAAACCACAATGTTCCATGGAGGTGAAATTTCTAGTTATGACTAGGTTATACAAGTCAATATTGTTGAGAAAGTCCTCTTTGGATTCTCTTTCTTTTTTAAAGTTTAAACTTTTACCTTCTCTCTATGAATCAATACTAAATATTGGTTCTAAGGCAGAAGAATGGTAAGAGATAGGCAATAGGGGGTTAAGTGATTTGCCCAGGATCACACAGTTAGGAAGTATCCAAGGCCAGATTTGAACCCAGGACCTCCCATTTCCAGGCCTGGCTTACTATTCACTGAACCACCTAGTTGTCCTCAATTTGGCTTCTCTTGAGGTCACAGAAAAACAGAGCTGGAAAGGATCACTGGGGGCATCTAGACCAACGATTATCCAAAGCTCAAAATGCTAGCCCTCCCTATATTGTATATATAATCATGATAAAACCATTATTTCTTTAGGACTTCAAGGTTTGCAAGGTGGTCTATAGATTATCTCATTTAATCCTTACCACTGTCCTGTGAGATTGGTGTCTGTATTTTGAGATCAAGTAGACCAGTTTGGCTAGAGCATCTAGAAAATCTTCATTTAACATACGAAGAATTTGAGACTGAGAGAAGGTAGTTTGCCCAGAGACACAGCTAGCATGGTCCAAGCACAGATCATCTTTAATCCTAGTTCAACCCTCTATCCACTGTGACACCTATCTGCCAGCACCCCCGACATGTGGCCATCTAATGTTGGCTTAAAGCTCTCCAGGGATGGCTGGAAATTCTTCATTTCCTGAGGCAGCCCGTTCTGATTTTGGACAGTTCTGATTGTTAGGAAGTTTTTCATTATTTTGAGCCAAAATCTATTTCCCTGTAGTTTCCACCCATTGGAGTCAAGTCAAGTCAACAAGCATTTATTAAGCCTTTACTATGTGCCAGGCACCATGCTAAGTGCTGGACCTAGTTTTATCCTGTGGAGCCAAGCCAAGAGAGGACAATTCCTTTTCCACATGGCCAGAGAGGCCAGCTAACCCAAATTTCCCACTGCTGACGAAAACCTGCAAGGACATCCCCTTTTGCTATTCTGATATTCCAGGTGCCACTCCTCTGGGTGGAGAATGACTTCCTTACTAGCAAGAAGGGATAACTTTGAATAGCTTAGACTAAGGACATTAGTCAGTTTTTTCTTGAAATTAAAATGGATCCTCTTCCCATGTAGGTTTATTTATTTATTTAAAGGACCAATATTCTCTTCATGGATCTTCTCATTCTGATTTGACATTCTAGTCTGGTCAGAGCAGAAAAAAGTGATTGAAGGGGAGTCAAGCCTATTGGAAATGGCTAGAACATCAATTCGATTCAATAACAGCAAATTTTAATAGTAATCATCATCGTTTATATAGAATTTGGGCCCTTTTCATAAATGAAGGACCAACAACAACACTTAATTCATAACTCTGTGAGTTAGGTGTTATTATTATACAAATTTTATGAATGAAGAAATTGAGGATAAGAAAAGTAAAGTGATTTTCTCAGGATCACGTAGCTAATAAATGTCTGAGGCAAGATTTTGAACATGGGTTTTCTTGACTGCAAATCCAGTGGTCTATCCATTGTGCCACATATTTGTCATCTTTTTTGTTTCCTTCCTTCCTTCTTCCCTCCTTCCCTTCCTTTCCTTCCTTCCTCCCTTCCCTCCTTCCTCCCTCCCTGCCTTCTTCTTTCCTTCCTCCCTCCCTTCCTCCCTCCCTTCCTCCCTCCCTTCCTTCCTCCCTTCCTCCCTCCCTTCCTTCCT
>NW_025367368.1:0-1185 GCF_016433145.1 Gracilinanus agilis | reverse complement strand
GAAGGAAGGAAGGAAGGAAGGAAGGAAGGAAGGAAGGAAGGTAGGTATTGGATGCTTGACTAGAGAATCCAAAAGTTGACAAGGAACACAGAATTCATCTGTTCTAATCCCTATCCTATTGGGTTGGTAACATCCTTCATAATTGGTCGTCTAGTTGTGCTTGAAATCTGATGACTGGAAGTTACCTTATGAGATGGCCCATTCCATTTTTGGGTAGGATCATAAACTTCCTTAGGGACCTCAGCAGCCATTTAGTTCAGTTTCCCTCATCATGTAGATATCTATATACATCTACACATATATACATATATGTACAAGTATTAGAAGTTGAGATGGAGGAAAACAATTAGATGCTTTCTGCATACTGCAAGATCATTAGATGCTGATAATGCAGGTGAAAAACTCTTTTAACTTCAGTCTGATCTCTGATCTTGAACTAGAATTTCATAGTTGTATAGTCAAGTAGGATGCCCATCTAGCTTCTCATGACTGCTAAAATAAGATCCTTCAGAATAGTTTGTGCCACTTGTAGGGCAGATAAGATAGGGTACCTTGTATGTTTCTCAGAAATATTCTGGTTATTCAGGGCAGCTGCTAATCACCAGCATGAAGCCTCATTAAGAGCTCAGTGGTAAGCAAGAAAAAATACTTTGCAGTTTGAAGAATCTGAATACATTAATGATAATCAACACTTATAAATGGATTTAGATAAAAATGACTGCTAGTTTCAATGAGGAAAACTCCCTGCCCAACAAAGAAATAAATTAACCTCTTTCTCCCCTGCAAAAAAGTATTATAGCATATTATATATGTTTGATATAATTATTACATAGTATATAATTGCATAATATACCATAATATTACATATGATATATGTGTATGTGTGTTTACACACATACACATAAATACACACTATTTAGGGCCTACCAAAAGAATGTAAGCTTCTTAATCAGATGGTTTCTTTTTTCTTTTTCCATCTTTATATCCCCAGTGCCTAGCCTGGCCTATAGGAGATGCTTAATAATTAATTAATCCATCCATTCATCCATCCACCTACCCATCTATTTTTCCTTCCCTTCCTTTCTCCCTTCCTTCCTTTTCTCTCTCGTTTTTTCTTCCTTCCTTCCTTCCTTCCTTCCTTCCTTCCTTCCTTCCTTCCTTCCTTCCTTCCCTGTCTCTTATACA
>NW_025367367.1:0-6059 GCF_016433145.1 Gracilinanus agilis | reverse complement strand
GATCTGGACTCAAGACCCGCCACAGAATAGTGTAGCGCCATCCCCTCTCCCCCAGGGCTGGAAGCTGCTCCCCCCCCCTCTTAATGCAGACTCAGTGGCAGTCACTGTTTTGGTGGCTGCAGCACACTGCTGACTCAGTTGTACTCCCAGTCTTGCAAACTCCCAGATGTGTTCCCAACAAACCAATCTCTGGCTGTACTTTTCCCCTCCGGTAATTGGGCAGGTGACTTGGCAGGAGCTTAAGTGACTGCGAGAACTGCTATGATTCCCATCCAGGTCTTCTCCCTCCAACAAAGCTTTTTCCCAAGGCTGTTCGTGCTGTTGCTTCTCACTGTTGTTTCCATGTTGGTACTGACAGATAGTTGCACAGCATGTCTTTGAGTGTTAAGCCCTGATCCTGAGATGATATCAATAAAGAATTCTGAATAGCTGAGAAATGGTGCCAATAAAGGGCCCTCATCTACCTGGCTTTACAATTTCCTCTCTAACCATTATACCACCCTGCCAGTCATTTGGAACATCTACAAAATGATCATTATTAGCTGCATTTCTCAAAGATGAAGAATGGCCAATAGCAGCAAGAGTCCATGGTTTAGAGCTCTAAGAGGTCAAACCCTGCTTGTCTAGACTGCACTCGGGGAACTTCTTGTTTTAATTCAATAGAGAAGATAGGAAAGAAAAGGACATTGCCAGAGACCTGGGGCTCTTCGGTGGCCTCCTCACTGGCTGCTGGAGTCCCCAGTCATCACAGAGCCAGTCAGTGATAGGCTAACAACGATGCTGATTAGCAGCTCCTTCCGTGAGTCTATATATTTATGTGCCCTGCAGCTATTCATGGAGCCCAAGAGTACAGCATTCCTTTACATAGCCCTGCCTCTAGGGAAGAGCTTCTAGAAGTTGCTCTTTCCTAGTATTATATTGAATGAAAAATTATCAGTAGCGCAACTCTTAAGAGATAGTACAGGAGAATGGATTTAAAACAGCCTCAAACCCAGTTTATTTTACAGATAGGAAAATGAGGCAAATAAAGTGCCGTGACTTGCCCAGGGTCCCACAGCTAGTAAGTGTCTGAAGTCAGATTTGAACTTGGGGAAAGGAGTCTTCCTGACTCCAGGCCCAGTGAACTGTCCACTGTAGAATTGGGATAATAAGCAAACAGACATGACAATCCATCATTGTTTCAGGCAATTATCATTGGGCAGTAGGAATGCCAAGTAGAGTCAATGACCTTCATTCTCCCTCTGAGCAGACAGTCCTCCTCATGAGAAGAATCAGGCTAGTGGTTGGAAACTTCATAAGGCCAGAGCTTCAAGGTCCCCCTATTCTAAACCTCTTGTTTTAAAAATAAAGCCCACAGAGAAGCTGACTTACCCAAGGTCTCAAAGCTAACATTCTCTTCCTCAATTCCTTCCCAGCCAGTCCTTGGAATCTTTGCAGACCCATTCTCATCCTCTCCTCCTGTCATTCAGATTTTTCTAAGCCCCTACCCTGCATCAGTAAAATCTTACTTTTCTTTCCAGACTTCTAGCAAGAGTAGCGGAATCTCTGTTCACAAGCTTCATTGTCTCTCCACCCTTTTGACCATCTGGCTTCTGTCGGCATCACTCTGCTGAAACAGCTCTTGCCAAGGTTGCTGACAACCTCCAGATCACTACTTTCAATCACTTCTTTTCAGTTTCCTCCTTCCTTGACCTCTGGGAAATGACTGCCCCTGCTGCCCACTGCCCCTTGATATTCTCATCCCTCACCTTCCATGCGCTCAACTCACACAGCCTCCGTATCTCTGTCTCCTTCATTCTCCTCACCTGCTTGAGCAGCAAGGAAGTCTCCTAAGACTCTGTCTTGTAGTATACAGAATTGGGGTCATATAGTTTTTTTTCTAGCTTTGGCTGAGTTCCAAAAGCTGTTAGAGGTTTGGAATCTTGAGGAAAAGACAGTTGACTGGATCTTCCATGGAGGGAGGTTGTGAATCAGCTCAGCTGCTTTGATTACCTAGCTTTAATATTGAAATTTAGCCTAGCTTTGATATATTTACTTAAGAAATTATTATTTTAGATAAACCCTTTATATCTTCCTTTCCTAATACCATCCCTGCCTTCCCTCCCTTACCTTATATGTCTGTGGAGTTAATAAGGAGAGTAATTAGAGAGCAGTTAAATCTGTGAAGAGTTACCTGATTGACAGCATTAGTTATAGTTAGTCAGTCATCATTTATTCCCTTTAGATAGCAATAGCACTTAGTAAAGCTGAGTTTAAGGCAGGTCCTTACTCAGACTCCATCTTTGCTTCCCTTCCCCCACCTGAGGTTCCTGAGACAACTGATAGGGCTTTCCTTTGATCCACCTTCCTAACAAACATCCTTTCAAAGAAAATAAACCCTTTTGTTTCAACAGCCCTATTAGTGTAATTTGTCTGTTAGTTATCAAGAGGGAAGAAGAGGGAAAGAGACAACATACTCTGGGCTTAGAGGGAAGCTGGGCATCCATCTTGAAGGAAGGTGTTACTTCAAAACAAGTCCCTTCCTGTGAAATTAACTAAAGCCTGTTTGTTAATTTCAGTCTAGTCTATTTCCCTCAGCTTGTGTTTGAGTCTAAGTCCTAGTCTGTAAGCCTGCTGTGTTTGTCTGTTTAGTTTAACTTCTCTTCTCCCTGAAGACCTCTGTTTCCCTTCTGTGTTATACTCCTGACTTCAGTTCTATTATACCCTGAATCTCCTTTAATCCCAGCCTACCTGTAACCGAGATTACCCACTTAGCAAGTCTCCAACATCCTCCTTTCAATTCCCTCATCCCAAACACCTTTCCTCAAAATTATCTACATTACAGTCCTTAGTCTTCATTCTGTTCTCTCTGTTCTTCCTTCTGATAAATGCAGCCCCTTCCTTAACTTCAGTTACAGCTCTCAGGCAGAGGCTGTCCACTCTCTGTTCCCCCAGATCTCTGGTCTCACAGGTCAGCTTTCCCACTGGACAGCTCAGTTTGCATGTTCCATCAGCCTCTTGTATGGTCATGGATGGGAACGAAGACGTCAACTTGTGCAGCCCCCTTATTTCACAGGTGAGGAAAGTGAGGACCACAGAGGTAGAATGATGTGTCCAACATCATACACATCATAAGTATCAACGGTGGGATATGAACCCACATGTCCTCTGACTTTCTTTCTCCCGTATCATGGCGTCTTCCAAAGCATAAGCTCAAATTCAACATGGCTAAAACTAAACTCATCTCCCCTAAGACTTTATTTCTCCTCTAATTCTATCAGTAAAACTATTCCTCACCTCCTACCCCATTACAATAATATTAACGTTAATTAATTAATAATAACATTAACAATAATATTGTAATTAACAATTACAATAATAATAATCAACACTGATATGCAGGAAGGCTAAGTAGATAGAGCAGTGGCCTGGAGTCAGGAGGTCCTGAATTCAAATCAGACCTCAGATTTACCTCAGTGTGACCCTAGGCAAGGTAACCCTGTTTGGCTCAGGTTCCTCATCTGTAAAAGGAGCTGGAGAAGGAAATGGCAAACCGGTCCAGCATCTTTGCTGAGAAAACTCCAAATGGGGTCACAAAGAGTTGGACACGATTGAAAAGATTAAGCCATTGATATAACACTTTAAGATTTGCAGGGTACATTAATATAGTAACTCATTTGATCCCCAACAGATGTTATCTCCAATTTACAGATAAGAAAGGTCAGGTAAAATGACTTATCCACTGTCATACCACTAAGTCTGAAGCAGTATTTGAAATGAGAAATGTCTATCTCCAAGGCCAGTATATTAGCCACTAGATCACCAGGCAGCCTAGATCTTTGTCTTCTCTCAATCTCAATACTGTGAACCCTAATCAGTTGCCTAATTCTACCAGTTCACCAATTCTGCCTCACAAAATTCCCTAAACCTGACCCAGCCTCTACTCCCACCACATCTACTATAGAAACTTGTCCCTCCTCTCCTGGACTATTGTAGTGGCCTCCAAATTTCTTTTTTCTGGCTCTCATCTCTCCCCCCACCCCAGTTCACTTTTCCTACTACTGCCCACAGCAATGACCTAAGGGACTGGTTGATCCCACCATTCCTCTACTCGAGACACTTCAGCATCTTCCCTCCGTGGATCAAATTAAAGAGAAAGCCTTTGTAATAGAGAGGAAACCCTTTGGTGGAAGGGACTATTATTTTCGTCCTTTTGTTTCTTGTGCCTGGTACATAGGAGGTGCGTAATGATTTCGTGCCAATGATTATCTTGCCCTTCAAGGCATCTAGTGGTTTAGACGTAGCCCTGTTTTCCAGCTTTGTTTCCCATCATGCCCTTCCATTGACACCACATTCCAACCATCTGGTCTATTCACTTCCCTGCCCCTTCTCCCTGTGATTTCCCAATCTTCCACACTACCTTCTGTGCCTTTTCTCCTATCATCCTCTTGCTTTAGGCAGGCCCAGCTCTATCGTCACCATCTGATGGATGGATAGGATCTTTCTCTGCCTTCAAGGCCTTATCTGAGGGCCTATCCTTCTGAAGTCAACCTTTCCTACGTTTCTCAATGGCAAGCGATCTCTCTCTGCTGCAGTTTCTGGTAGCTTTGCCTCTGGCCTGGACCTCTCCAGATATCCGGATTTCTGATATCTTGGGGTCATGTGTGTGCATGCCTGATCCTTGTATAAGACTGTGAACTCCTGGAGGGCAGGATCCATGTGGCCAGAACCGTGTATCTTCTGTGCCCAGCAGCTGCCTTACAGAGAAGAGTATAAACCTGTGTATGGCAGGTGGAAATCCCAAAGAGAGCGAGGCACTGTGGGCCAGTCTAGGCTGGCTGGGGTAGGAAATGCCTTCACCGAGGAAGTGGAATCAGAGCCCAGACTTGAGGGAGGGGACGGATTCCACTATCTGGTGGAAAGCTACTTGACTATGTTGAGTGCTCTCTGTTTGGGTTGTCCCTGGGTCATAGGGACAGAGGGAAAGAGATCAAGAGGAGGAGAAAGGAAGAGCGAGACACTGATACGTGGTGATGACAGAGAGCAAGAGACATGCATACCCCAAGACAGATGCAGAGAGACACAGAGACAGGGAGAAAGAGAGAAGAGCATAGATACGGGAAGAGAAAGAGCAGGAGTAAGAATGTGAGACCTTTGTTTATATGAGGAAGCTTTTCCTTTTCCCATCATTCCCCAAATATTAGACATCCTCCCCTCCCAGCGCACCTTTGTTGCCTGCTTCTCTGGACAATATACTTTGGTACAGCCCCAAACTTTCCACACCACCACCCAGGAAGCAAGATAGCATAAGCACCAATGTCTCCATTTTACATATGGGGAAACTGAGGCCCATGTAATTTCAATAACCTGGTCAGAGTTACATGGGAAAGTGTTGGAAGCAGATCTTGAACCCAAATCACCTACTCCTAAGGCCAGTGCCCTAGATTCTAGAATTATTCTGGTTCTGTTGCTTACCCCCAACAAAATGTAAGTTCCCTGAGGGCAGGAGGACCTGCTACCTTTTTTTTGTGCCTTGTTTCCCCCCAAGATCTTGTCTGGCCCTGACCCACTGGGGAATTTAATGAATGTTTATTGACTTGAATCTTCTCACTGGACCTTACTGTGTGAGGCAGTCTTCTTGACACAGGAAAAAGGGAAGAGACTCAAGGAAGGAAGACAGAAAAACAGCCACCATGGCCACCAATCAGGACATCTCCCTGGGGCCCTGCACCTCTTGGGACTCCAAAGCTACTCAAGCTAGGCAGCTCCGGCTGCTCTGAGGCAAAGCCTTGCTCAGAGCCTCGGAGTCTGGCCTGAAAAAGCCGGACTGGACATGTGCTCTGCTCCTTGTTTGAACTGGAAAGCTTCCATGCATTCCAGCTGTCTTCTTTGGGAGGCACACTCCCTGTTTTGAAAAGCCAAAATATTCACCAGTTTCCCACTCTGCCCCTCCAGATAATGTTTTCAATATAACATATTTCATTAGAGTTTCAGGGCCTCTTCCTATTTTCCACTCCAACTCTTGGCAGGTAGGAATCTCTCTCTCTCTCTCTCTCTCTCTCTCTCTCTCTCTCTCTCTC
>NW_025367366.1:0-6174 GCF_016433145.1 Gracilinanus agilis | reverse complement strand
ATATATATATATATATATGCTCATGCAGACACTATATGCATTTGCTCCTTTGGTCAACACAATTACAACATGAATTTATCCATTTTTTTTATATTGCAAAGGTCTCATGGGAACCAGGTTGTTGCTCATAACTTGCAGAACCAAAGATCTTTAAATATAACACCTGATAGAAATTAAGCCTAATATACTTTTGCTGACTCATTCAGGCACCAATATACCCAATCCCAGAAAATTCCCTTTTCTCATCTATACCTGAGTTCTTACATCTGGGGTCAGTCAGAATGTCAAGATTTATATCCTATTCTCTATCCAAGCACAAGATGTTCTTCTTTTATCTTATAAAATATTTTTTCAAGGCTTTGTATGTTATTGCAAATGTTATCAAGGGGCCTCCATACACCATCTGAGAGGGGTAAAAAGCCTATTGCTGGATACTTTCATAATTATATTGCCAAAAAGAAAGACCTTTCTGTATAATGCTTTACAAGTAAACATTTTAAACCAAAAACTAGCATTATTTGCAATAGAGAAGTACTAGAATCTTCCTGAATATACATATATAAAAGAAAAAAAATGCTGTCTTTTGCTCAGCATTGAAATAATTCTGAGATGCATTCACAATAACAATTACGAGAGAAAAAAATTAAAGAAATAAACTTTAACCAAGAAGAGATACAACTATTCTCCTTTGAAGAAGACATGATGATTTGCTTTGAAAATCCCCCCAAATCAGCAAAGAAACTAATTGAGATAATTAATAGCCTCAGTAAAATAGCAGGATATAAAATTAATCCACAAAAATAATTAGCATTTATAAAAGCAATTAACCAAAACCAAAAGGAAATTATATAGAGACACTTCATTCAAAATAACCAGTCAATTTACCAAAACATAATCAAGGCATATAAATACAATTTAAAACACTTTCTAAAGAAGTAAAGGCAGACAAATAAGAGAAAGGATATTTACAACTCACAATTGGGTCACACTATTGTAATTAAAATCATAATGCTATGTAAATTAACAGAGAGTACTGTTCCAGTCAAAGTCCTAAGTACTTACTACTCAGATCAAAACAAAATAATAATAAATTTCATTTGATGGAACAAAATATCTACATTATCAAAAGAATTATGAAAAAATAAGAAATGAAGGAGATGCCATTTTTACCTCACTAGTTCAAAGAAATAATCATCAAAAGTATTTGGCACTAGTTAAGACAAAACTAGAACAATAAAATAGGCCAGATAACTAGATTAAAAAACAATCTAATTAAATAGCCAAATGTTGGATAAACTCAAGAACATGAAATTATACTAGGACAGAGACTCTATCGTGACAAGTGTTAAGAAAACTGGAAAGTAATTGAATATAAACTATGTTCAGACTAATAACTTGAATCACATATAATAAATTCCAAATGAAAACTCAAAATGTTCAAATTGATCCATTATCTATTGATTCAGGAGATCCCTCCAAAGCTACAAATTATAACTCATTTATGCTTGAATATCCTTTGTCTACCTTTTCTCAAAAAAATTGCTGCTGGAAGTATGCTCAAATTGTTTTAACTTTCTCCTGATATCACGAAGTCTGCTAGCTGTAATATCACACCCTTGTTACATAATCAACCCATCTCCAATTTTTATTATAGAATTCATTGATGGTCTCCATCCTTAATTTCCGTTCCTCTTTGAAAGTCCTTGTTGAGTGTGTAATGCAGCATTCTCACACTCACAACCTGTCTCTCCATTATGTACTATATGATATTAATTTTTAGTTTTTTAAAAACAATGACATGGAAGTTTTTCTGAAAAGAGGTAACATTGCTAAGATTTTAGTATTGAAAAATATAAGCCTCTGCTTTCATAGGAGGCTAGGAATCAATAAAAAAACCTTTGATATTTCTTAAAAGGAATAATGCAATTTTAGTGCTCTTTTTCAACACGAAAGTGAACAGTTCACTATTGTATTAATTGTATGTATCTATATGTATATGTATGTATGTGTCCCAGAGATCCATACTACTGAGAAAGATGCAATGTGTGTACATTCAAATTCATGTTGAAATTTGGACAATAAATATTCTTCATTCACTTGGTCTTTCTTAAGTGGATGGTCTGACCAAACTTCTCTGAGAGATTGCAGCTCTCTTCTGTAATGCATTTAGGTTTGATGTAATCAGGATAATGTCATCTCCTTACAGGAATTTCTGTAGGATCTTATCATTTAGAGGAAATCTCCAAAATAGTTAATGTCTGCAAAATAAACTCTACAATGTGCCTAAATAACCCTGGTAAGTACATGAGTTCCTATGTTATGCAAACCTAGAATTTATTATTAGGAAATTAAATTTTATACTCCTTGATGTGTTTGGGATTGACTTTTGTATTGACTAATGTTAGGGATAAAATTCTGGGGAGAGTATATATTAATTTATAATTATGTATTAGGTAGTAAAAGCAGATTAGAGAGAGAAAAGGCACATAATCACATAGCTAATTGCCTAGTTAATCTGAGTTTGCTGTTCACCTCATATCTCCATTTGCTAGCCAGGAGAACATACTGTTTCCTCAATCATTAATTTATAACCCCGGAGATATGCTTCCCTCTTGGTCTCCAGTCCTCCAGACCTCAAGGCATTTGGGGCAAGATGCCAGTGTCTTCTAGGATGCCAGGGTTCCAGAGGCTTCTCCTTCCACATATAAGCTTCAAGCCTGAAGTTCTCAACATAAAGGGTGGGGATGAGATTAAAATGGATTTTCAAAACTTTCCATTTAGAAAGGACAGAGGGGCACAATTCATATTGAATTTACACACTGACTGATTGACTATTTAAATAAAAAAGACCTTTATTTAATAAATAGCTGAAGATTAAAAATAAAATTAAAAAATAAAATCTGAACAGAATGTTTGTACTTAAAAATATTTCAGTATTTGCCAGACTGAGATTATGTGAGAAAGTTATTTCCTTCATTCAGAAACAGAACCCATTAAAAGCAAACAAGGGGGAAAATGTCCTTACTAATTGATGTAGGAACTCCCTTTAGCTTTTAGGTCATGTATATATGTTGAATACATAAAAAATATTTGATAATGTGCCATGACCAAATGTCTCTCTCATTTAAGTTTCTATGCCACTGTAATTATGAGCAATTGAGAATTTAAGCCAACTGAGAATGACTGATAATGTTCCATACACATATTCCATATATTCCATATACATAGTCTAACAGAAATCCAGGTTTTTCGTTTGAAATTAAGTTAAAACCACAAGGAAATTAGATTTACCTCAATACAGAATATACTACTTCAATAGATAATTCTTTATCTCTGAGGTTCTTTAAAAGGATATTAGATAACTAGTTGGTGATGTTAGTGGGATTCATTCATCAGTTAAGAACTAGAGATAAAAAATGACAATAAAATGAGGAAGGCAGACAGAATGAACCAAATATATTCAGAAACCATCTGTACTGGAGATCATAAAATTATAAGTTACCGGAGGGACAAGAATATAAGCAATCAGAAGGAGGGGATGATTGCAGAAGGTCTTAGTAATAAACAAGTAGGAAAAATTATATTAAATAATTGGTCCCAAATTTATCCTACCACAATTAACTGAAAGATATAGAGATTCCAAGGTATGTGTTATATTTATATATGTGTATCCATGGATGTATAAAATTATATATATATATACATATGCATATAATGGATTAAACCCTGAAGTCCTTTATAATTCTAATAGTCTGTGATTATAAGTGATATTTCCTCTGCATTGAGCCTAAATAGCTTGATGAAAAGTAGAGCATTAAATTCCGGGATAGTTTTATACAATGGCAAAAAAATATCTCTGTATTTGGCAATATAAAAATAAATAACTGTTCATTTTGCATTTAGGTGTTTTAAATAAAGTAGAAAAAAATTGAAATGTTTAGCAAACTGGTTTTAAGTGAGCCTCTAAACATCAATCTCTATGAAGAACCACTGATTTTATTCTAACAGAATATACCAAGGATTTGAAGTGACTGATGACCATATCTGATCCTATAACAGCAGGAAATATCATAAAAGGGATATAGAAAATCTAATATCTAGAGCTTTCCACAATAAATTCTTTTAGATACTCCATACATTCCATTTGAGTCTATCAATAGGAAGATCAAAGAGGGGATAGGGCCACTGCTTAGAGTAAATGAGAAAGTGATAATATAAACTATGTCCTACAGCAAAACATTAGGACATTTATTTCCGGGCTTTCTCTACGCAAGAGTAAGGGTAGAATCAAAGTGGTTAATAAAGATCTGAAACACAAGATATGAGTAGATGGTAAGAGAGAATCTTAGTGGCTTAATAGGTTTAAATAACTAGATTCAGATGAATTAAATGCCAGGGTATTAAATTACTGAGTTTGATAGGTGAAAAGTTTTTAGTTAGAGATAATTAAGAAATAACAGAAAACATAAAGGCTATAGGATTAGAGATAGATGAATGTTCTGACTTAAAAAAAATTGAGAATGAATATTGCAAATGATAGGTCAATAAAGTTGGCTTTAATACTTGAATGAAAACTAAAACATATTACTTATTATTTTATTTCTTCCTTAAATTTTTCCTCTTGTGTAAGCAATATGCCTTTTTCACAAAATAATGAATATGGAAATGTGTGTATTATATAATAACACATAGACAATGTATAACATATTACCTGTCATCTTGATGAGGGGGGGAGAAAGGGAGGAAGAGAGAGAACATGCATCACAAAATTTTAGAAAATGATTATTGAAAATTATACCACCAGGTAATCTTATAAAAATTTAAATTTATTAAAAATATCATTTAAAGAACATTATAGTAAAGGTTCCACAGGAAACTACTTCAGTACCTCATGATGATGTGACCCTAGGTTTAAAAATTCTATTCCAATGGAAAATAAATTCTGCCATATTTTACCAATAACATGCAAACTGATATGTGTATAAAGACACTATTCAGTATAAAAAGGAAATAACCAGCAAAGGAAGAGCACTAACATTTAGAGGGATTGAGAGATGCTTACTGATGATAACTGTTACATGACTGCCTTTATATTTAAAAGTGGCAAGACTAAGATGCTAAGTTATTTTCTGTCATCTTGCAGCTATTTTTTTTTTCTTCCTGTAACTATGGAGGCCATGAATTGAACTGATGAAAGTGAAGGGACTTACCTTCCCCCTCTTACCTCTTTTTACCTTGATTCTGAAAAATAGGATTCAGGACATTTTTTTTGCTTTTTTCTGTTCTATGTCTCCAGTAATGGGTGCCAGAAGTAAACTCCACAAGACCCAGAATTTTGAGGCTTGGCTGACACATAGCCAGAATTGCAGGTGGTATGTTGTAGGCATTCAGGTTGGCAGGGAAGCTCTGAGATGCCAGGGTGCCTGGGTCATGAACAGGACTGGGGTTTTGACCTTGGAACTGGGACTGTGTTCCATTGCAATCTAGATAATCTATAAAGCCAATTCCCTTCCCTAGGAGAGAAGGAGATTATGCCTTCCACATGATGGGTGAATTATATTTATATGTTTGTGATTATATATTCTGAAGCATATATATTCATTTTTTTAAAACTCTCCAGTGTTACATATGAGACCTTGCTTGGGATAGCATCCAACCTTCACTTTTGCAGGGAGCCCTAGCATGATGTTCCTTTTTTTAAAATTTAAAATTTTTTTTATTTTTTAGAAAAAAATTTTCCATGGTTCCATGATTCATGTTCTTACTCTCTTCCTCCCATAGCTGATGAGCATATACACTGGTTTCTTCATATGTCACTGATTAAGACCTATTTCCATATTATTGATAATTGTTCTAGAGTGATCGTTTAGAGTCTATATCCCAAATCATGTCTGCATCAACCCATGTGTTCAAGCAATTGTTTTTCTTCTGTGTTTCCTCTCCTGCAGTCCTTCCTCTGAATGTGGGTAGCGTTCTTTTCCATAAATCTCTCAGAATTGTCCTGGGTCATTGCATTGCTGCTAGTACAGAGGTCCATTATATTCTATTTTACCACAGTGTATCAGTCTTTGTGTACAGTGTTCTTCTGGCTCTGCTCCTTTCACTCTGCATCAATTCCTGGAGGTCTTTCCAGTTCACATGGAATTCCTCCAGTTTATTATTCCTTTGAGCACA
>NW_025367365.1:0-5772 GCF_016433145.1 Gracilinanus agilis | reverse complement strand
TATCCTATTTTTCTTATTCACTCAAGTTTCTCTTGGTGTCCTCTGCTATTCACCCCCTCTTTCCCATCCCCCATGTCATCTTAGATTATTTAGTGTTCTACCCTCACCCTGTGAATTATTCTTCTGATTACTATAATAGTGAATACTATAATAGTGAATAGAGTTCATTACAGAGACTTATACATAACATTTCTCTACATAGGAATACAGATAATTAGATCTCACTGAGGCCCTTAAAAAGGCAAATTTAAAAATTGTGAGCTTTCTTTCTTTCCCCTCTGTATCTTATTTACCTTTTCATGTTTCTCTCGATTTTTGTGGTTGGATATCAAACTTTCCATTTAGCCCTGGTCTTTTCTGTGCAAATACCTGGAATTCTTCAATTTTGTTGAATGCCCATTCTTTCCCCTGGAAATATATAGTCAATTTTGATGGGTAGTTGATCCGTGGTTGCAGGCCCAGCTCGCTTGCCTTTCTGAATATCGTATTCCAAGGCTTGCGGTCCTTTAGCGTGGAGGCTGCCAGATCCTGTGTGATCCTGATTGGTGCTCCCTGATATTTGAATTGTTTCTTTCTGGCTTCTTGTAAGATTTTTTCTTTTGCTTGGAAACTCTTGAATTTGGCAATTACATTTCTGGGTGTTTTCTTTTCTGGATCGAATGTCGCAGATGTTCTATGAATCCTTTCAATGTCTATATTGCCCTCTTGTTGTAGGACTTCAGGGCAATTTTGCTGAATTATTTCTGTTAGTATGGAGTCCAGGTTTCTATTAATTTCTGGTTTTTCTGGAAGACCAATTATTCTCAAATTGTCTCTTCTAGACCAGTTTTCTTGGTCTGTCACTCTCTCATTGAGATATTTCATATTTCCTTCTATTTTTTCAGTCTTTTGACTTTGTTTTATTTGTTCTTGTTGTCTTGAGAGATCATTATCTTCTAATTGCTCAATTCTAGCCTTTAGGGATTGGTTTTTGGCTATAATCTTCTGGTTTTTGGCTATGATCTTTTGGTTTTTGGCTATAATCTTCTGGTTTTTGGCCATAATCTTCTGGTATTCCTTTTCAATCTGGTCATTCCTGGTGTTCAATTTGCTCATCAGTTCATTTGGTTTCTGAGCCTCACTTTCCAATTGTAAGATTCTACCTTTTAAACTGTTATTTTCTTGCCAGAGCTCTTCCATTTTCCTCAAAATCTCAGTTTGAACTCTTCCATAGCTTGTGAGGAGTTTTCCTTATTTGAGGAGGGTCCGGATGCTTGTTTGTTCTCCTCCTCTCTTTGCTCAGTTGTCTGGATTTTCTCTGTGTAAAAGTTTTCGAGTGTTAAAGACTTCTTTTTCTTGTTGTTAATCTTTCTCTTCTGAACTTCCTGAGACTGGGTAGCCATGGTTAGCCCAGCAGCTTCTCAGGTTTATCCTTGAGCTCAGGGTCTGTCCACGGTCTTTTGGCTCCTGAGGTCTGAGTTCTGGTTTTTTCCAAGGTCAAGCCCCCTGGTGGACCCCCTTGCTTGATCCTCTACTGGAGGTTTCTTTACAAGTCTCAGGGCACTGCTTCCACATTCGTATACCCATCTGCACTGGTTCCCCACTCAGGGTTTCAGAGCTTTAGCTTGTGGCTGTGTCTGCCTCCACCCATGCCTCTACCCGTGCCTGAGCTCTGGGCCTGTGTTCTGCTCCCTCGCTCAGGTTTGTGTGGTTTTTTTTTTAGCTTTTGGGGGTCCTAAATCTTGCTGCTCTCAGGAACAGGCCCCGGAGCTGCCAATTACTTGATGGGTGGCCAAAACTTGCTCTATTTCTTTTTAGCTGGCTTTGGCGCTATAGGTGTTGTGTGTGGAGGGGGTGGGGGTGGGGTGGTTGCTCAGCTCACGATTTAGTGAGAGCTGTTTCACCCCTTTATAGCATGGAAATGCCTCGATTCCAGGTACCTTCCACGCTGTGACCTGTTGTGGGGTTCCTCTGTTCGTCTGGACTTGTTTTTATGTCCCCTTGAGGAGTTTTGTGTGTTTCAGTCAGGAGAGGTTAAGAGCTGCTTGTTACTCTGCCGCATCTTAACCTGGAAAATAAGTTTAGATTTTTTAGAGACAGCTAGAGAACATATTAGACAGATTGTTGGGCCTAGAGACAGAAATTCAAACCCCCTAACCAGTTGTGTTTGTTGTGCCAGTTGTGTAAATAACTAATTTAGTAGCTACTTTCATGAAATCAATTCATTTAATACTAGAAATTACCAAACTTAATCAAAACGAGAACAAGTAACTATTGTTAGTAAGAGTTCTAATTTAAGTATCTGTTTCAATGAAGTTTCTTTTTAAAAAAATCACCTGAAAAATATTGATACCATGAAATACAGTATTAGGCAAGTCGCTTAACTTTAAGTTGCCTGAATTGATTCACTGTAAAGTGATCATAATTATAGCATTTACCTATCATATTGTTGTGAGGATAAAAGAATATTAGTAAAGTATTTATCACAGTGGCTGGCATATAATATGAACTAAACAACTGCTAGAAATAATAATATTTATTATTTTTATTTTGGCAGGTATCATAATAGGTGCTATATAAATACTAGTTAATCATCATCATTATATATGATTAATGTTGTATAAAATAATTTATTATTATAGAAAGTGCTAGATAAATGCATTTTTAAAGAATTTCTACCTTTGCATAAATTCCCATTATATAAATTTAACTTTAAATGAATTATATTGAAATTTACATTAAAAAACCATGTTAATTTTATTCTACAGTATTATGTCTTTGCTCTGCTCCAGCACCCTGGGGTCAGCACTCCACAGTTTCCCCTAACCCTACTGCCACTGAAAAAAGGAAACCCTTAAAGAACCCTTTCTATGTGTTAAAGCTAATCTGATCTAGAGGGACCATCACTGCCAGAACTGATGCCATCAGACTGGGGGCTTGGTTTGAGGCCTGTTCCATCCACTCATCCCCTTGTCTGTCTCTCCCTGGTCATAAGTGTTGCCTATCCTCTTCTGTCTGTGCCCTCATCTGATCCCCACCTGTCTCCCCCTACTCATTCTCTTCATGCTCTCATTCCTCTGTCCCCAGCCCCCAGGGGACCTGGAAACATGTTCCCCCTCCCTCCAAATCTCTTTCTACCTTCCCCAAGAACTCTGGCAAATTTTGTGTTATATAAAAACTACTTTACATATGTCTGTGGAAAGTCCACTAAATATATTATTGGGTAAGAGCTGTCCATATTACACTTGAAAGTAATTTCATTACTTTATTCCAACATTTTCATTTAACAGAGAAAAAAGCTGAGACTAGGAGAGTTTAGTTACTTGCCTTTGGAAACAGGAAGTGTCAGGGCCAGGTTTTCTGACTCCAAATAAATTTATTTTTTTCCCCACTAGACTATACTACTTCTGGGCCAACTACTATAAGAATTCAGAGAGGAGTATTGTATTTTGTACTGCCTGAAGCATTTGGGAAAAGCTTGAGGGATAATTTAGAGTTTCAACTGGACTTCAGTAGTTTAGAATTAGAAAGCTATGAGGAAAAGAAAAAAAAAACATGCGTAGCAGGCTTATTTTCTAAAGGAAGTGTAGCAATGACTTCCTAGCTTGAAAAACTGAGTTAATGAAACTTAAACAAGAAGAATGTTTCACATTTTGCAAAGGTATCATTACCCAGAGGTATTTTCTTATGTTCTTATGAATGTATTGTAATGGAAAGCATTTGTAAAGTCAATGGATCTCAATAGATTATCATAGATCATAATGCATAGAAGTGAAGCCTCAAAACTGGTATGGAATCAGAGGATACTAGGGAGGAAAAGACTTGTAGATATTTTACTTCTCCCTTCCAATTTTTCACATGTGGTCAGGATGTTATTAGAAGAAAAAAGAATAACCAATGTGTCAATATTTGAGGTTAGCAACTGTCTCTAACCAGTCATTATTATCTTTTTATCCAAATTAGTTACCATTAGTAACCAATACTCTGTCTTTGGTTAGACAACAAAAGATGGACTCCAGAAGTCAATATTTGAAAGACAAATATTGTATGATCATAGTTAAGATAGAATTCTAATTGCTAATATGATTATTTTCTAATCCATTTCACTAATAAAAGCTTGTCAATTAATTAATCATATTAAGAATCCACAGTATTCTTAGGGCTATAGTAAGCACTACAAATATTAATAAAAAGAAGAAAATTACCTCTGCCCTTAATAGATGACAATCTAATACAGGTGACAGCAAGTACACAGAAGTATGTCAGAATAAATATAGAGAATGATACGTAATTTTATATTGGCAAAGAAAGTAATTTTATCTTATTTCCTTTTAGGTTCACAATAATCTTAAAAGATGGTTAATTCTGGTTATATAATAATAATTTTTGATAGAGGAGAAAAATTGAGTCTTGTTAAGTTGTATTCTAAGACCATATATCTAAAAAGGTAGAAATATACATAAAATATATTATAGATATATAATAGCTAACTTTTTTCAGGTTTTAAATATTACAAAACACTTTATACACATTATTGCACTGGACATGATAGCCCTGGAAAAAGTAATGTGAAGGTCAGAGAACTTGAGAGACTTGTCAATGGTGCCCAAAATCTCCCTAAAGCCAAATATAATCTCCTTTCTATTGTATAATAATGCCTTAAAAATAATATCCAAAGACAACTGAGCTACACTGGTTTTTTGTATAGTTTTTTTAGCACTTTACTGAATTACTTGGAAACTTTTAAATCACAGAAAGAGAAAATGATAATCAAAAGAGGAAAATTTGGAAATTTGAGTGAATTGAGTTAGCAAATGTATGACTGATTGATTCCATGGCCACAACATTCTGTTTCCTCCACGAAAATTGTAGATAGAAAAAGGTTTTGTTCAGTTCTAAGTACCCCGTTGTAGTACAGAGGTATATTTATTAAATCTAATCCTAAAGAGTACAACAATGTAGAAAAATGAAATGGATAATTTGATTACATTAAATGAAAGAGGTTTTTTTTTAACATTTATTAATATTCATTTTTAACATGGTTACATGATTCATGCTCCACCTTTCCCCTTCAGCCCTCCCCTCCGGCCCCCCCCCCCACCCTTGGCCGATACGCGTTTCCACTAGTTTTGTCATGTGTCCTTGAACAAGACCAATTTCCAAATTGTTGGTAGTAGCATTGGTGTGGTAGTTTCGAGTCCACACCCTCCGCCATGTCCACCCCGACCCATGCGTTCAAGCAGTTGTTTTTCTTATATGTTTCCTCTCCTGCAGTCCTTCCTCTGAATGTCCTGGGTCATTGTATTGCTGCTGGTACAGAGGTCCATTACATTCAATTTTACCACAGTATATCAGTCTCTGTGTATAGAGTTCTTCTGGCTCTGCTCCTTTCGCTCTGCATCAGTTCCCGGAGGTCTCTCCAGTTCGCCTGGAACTTCTCCAGTTTATTATTCCTTTTAGCACAATAGTATTCCATCACCCGCATATACCACAGTTTGTTCAGCCATTCCCCAATTGAAGGACATACCCTCCTTTTCCAATTTGTTGCCACCACAAAAAGCGCAGCTATGAATATTTTCGTACAAGTCTATTTATCTATGATCTCTTTGGGGTACAAACCCAGTAATGGTATGGCTGGATCAAAGGGCAGGCATTCTTTTATAGCCCTTTGAGCATGATTCCAAATTGCCAGCCAGAATGGCTGGATCAGTTCACAGCTCCACCAGCAATGCATTAATGTCCCAATTTTGCCACATCCCCTCCAACATTCATTACTCTCCCCTTCTTTCATTT
>NW_025367364.1:0-8151 GCF_016433145.1 Gracilinanus agilis | reverse complement strand
TTGTACACAGAGACTGATATACTGTGGTAAAATTGAATGTAATGGACTTCTGTACCAGCAGCAATGCAATGACCCAGGACAATTCTGAGGGATTTATGGTAAAGAATGCTACCTACATTCAGAGGAAGGACTGCAGGAGAGGAAACATATAAGAAAAACAACTGCTTGAATGCATGGGTCGGGGTGGACATGACTGAGGGTGTAGACTCGAAACTACCACACCAATGCAACTACCAACAATTTGGAAATCGGTCTTGTTCAAGGACACATGACAAAACTAGTGGAAACGCGCATCGGCCAAGGGTGGGGGAGGTGGGGGGGGGGTTGAAGGGGAAAGGTGGAGCATGAATCATGTAACCATGTTAAAAATGAATATTAATAAATGTTAAAAACATATATAGTTTAATATCTGGTACTGCTAGGCCACCTTCCTTCACGTTTTTTTTTCATTTTTTCCCTTGATATTCTTGATCTTTTGTTCTTCCAAATGAACTTTGTTATAGATTTTTCCTAATTCATTAAAGAAGGTTTTTTTATAGTTTGAATAGGTATGGCACTAAATAAGTAAATTAATTTGGGTTAAATGGTCATTTTTATTATGTTAGCTCATCCTACCTATGAGCAATCAATGTTTTTCCAATTGTTTACATCTAGTTTTAATTGTTTGGAAAGTGTTTTGTAGTTGTTTTTGTATGATTCCTGTACTTGTTTTTGTAGATAGATTCCTAAGTATTTTATATTGTCTAGGGTGATTTTAAATGGTGTTTCTCTTTTTACCTCTTCTTGCTGTGATGTGTTGGAAATATATATAGAAATGCTGATGATTTATGTGCATTTATTTTGTATCTTGTAACTTTGCTAAAGTTGATGATTATTTCTACTAGCTTTTTAGTTGATTCTCTAGGATTTTTAAGTAGACCATCATATCATCTGCAAAGAATGATAGCTTAGTCTCCTCATTGCCTATTTTGATGCCTTTTATTTCTACCCCCTCCCTTATTATTTCCTTCTTTTTATTTTTAAAGCCTAATAAATTCATTCCCCCTTCTTCTCCCTTCCCTTTTTGGACCTCCTCACTCCCCTGCTCCCCTTGGTTTATCCCTTCTGGCTTTCTCAGTAGGGTTAGATAGAGTTTTAAATCCAAATGGACATAGCTACCCTTCCCTCTCAGGGTTAATTAAACTGAGAGTAATGTTTAAATATTACCTCTTTATGTGCTCTTCATCTCCTTCTTATAATAGTATTCATCCCTTCCCCTTCCCATGCCCTCTTTGTGTGTAATAGAATATCCTATTTTTGTAATTCATTCAAGTTTCTCTTGGTGTCCTCTACTATTCCCTTCCCCTTTCTCACCCTCATACCATCTTAGACCATTTAGTATTCCCACCTCTTCCTATGACTAATTCTTCTAATTACTATTATAGTGAATACTATAATAGTGAATAGAGTTCACTACAGAGAATTATACATAACATTTCTCCATATAGGAACACAAATAATTAGATCTTATTGAAGCCCTTAAAGAGGCAAATTTAAAAAAAAATATGAGTTTTCTTACTTTCCTTTCTGTTTCTTATTTATCTTTTCATGTTTTTCTGGATTTTTGTAGTTGGATATCAAACTTTCCATTTAGTCCTGGTCTTCTCTGTGCAAATACTTGGAAATCTTCTATCTTGTTGAATGCCCAAACTTTACCCTGGAAGTATATAGCGAGTTTTGATGGGTAGGTGATCCTTGGTTGTAGACCCAGTTTTCTTGCCTTTCTGAATATCATATTCCAAGTCTTGCACTCTCTTAGTGTGGAGGCTGCCAGATCCTGTGTGATCCTGATTGGTGCTCCTTGATATCTGAATTGTCTCCTTCTGGCTTTTTGTGAAATTTTTTCTTTTACTTGGAAGCTCTTGAATTTGGCTTTTATATTCCTGGGGGTTGCCTTTTCAGGGTCTAGTGTAGAGGGTGATCTATGGATCCTTTCGATGTCTAAATTGCCCTCTTGTAGAACTTCAGGGCAGTTTTGCTGAATAATTTCTTTTAGTATGGAGTCCAAATTTCTATTAATTTCTGCTTTTTCAGGAAGACCAATGATTCTCAGATTGTCTCTTCTAGACCTGTTTTCTTGGTCTGTCACTTTCTCATTGAGATATTTCATGTTTCCTTCTATTTATCAGTCTTTTGACTTTGTTTTATTTGTTCTTACTGTCTTGATAGATCATTGGCTTCTACTTGCCCAATTCTTGTCTTTAGAGCGTGGTTTTCTGCTCTAAGCTTTTGATTTTCCTTTTTGATTTTGTCTCTCCTGTTTTCCAGCTGTTTGATTTTGCTCTCCAATTTGCTTATCAGTTCTTTTGATTTGAGGTCATCTTTTTCGAATTGTCTAATTCTAGCCTTTAGAAACCGGTTTTCCTTTTCAATCTCGTTATTTCTGGTCTTGGATTTACTTGCCTCACTTTCCAATTGAGAAATTCTGCCTTTTAAACTGTTATTTTCTTGCCAGATCTCTTCCATCTTTCTCATAATCTCATATTTGAACTCTCAAGACCTTGTGACCCCTTTTTATTTTTTGGGGGAAGATTTGGATATGGTTACTTGTTCGTTCTCCTCTGCTGTTTGCTCTGTTGTCTGGATTTTTTCTGTGTAAAAGTTGTTGAGTGTTAAATGTTTCTTCTTGATATTTCTCTTCTGGGGTTCTTGATTCTGGCTTGCCATTGTTAGAAGGGTGCCCTCTCAGCTTTATCCTCATGTCCAGGGTCTCTCTGAGCTCTTTAGGCTCCTGAGGTCTCAGGTCTAGTTGTTCTCAGGGTCAAGCCTCCTGGTGGTCTCCTTGCTTGTTTTTCTGCCTGAAACTCCTTTAACAGTCTCAGGGCACTGCTTCCAGAGTCATGCACCCCTCTGCACTTTGTACCCCTCATTGTCCGAGCCTGTGCTCAGGATCCGCATCTGAGCCTGTGCTCAGGGTCAGTGTTCAAAATCAGCACATTATTTAGCCTCTTGGGGTCTCAAGTCTTGGTGCTCTCAGGAGCAGGCCCTCGTGACCCCATGTAGCTGCCAATGACTTAATGGGTGCCCCAAACTTGCTCTAAGTCTTTTGCGCTGGCTTTGGCACTGTAGGTGGTGTGGTGGGGGAGGGGGGTTCTGAGCTCGCGTTTTAGTAAGAGCTATTTCACCCCTTTATAGCATGGAAATGCCCCGATCCCACATATCTTCAATGCTTTGCCCTGTTGTGGGGTCCCTTCGTTCATCAGGATTTGTTTTTATGTCTTCTTGAGGAGTCCTATATATGTGGTCATAGGAGGAGAGGTCAAGCAGCTGCTTTTTACTCTGCTGCCATCTTAACTCAGTTCTAAAAAACCGGTAATAACAATTTTTAAGAGTTAACAATATCTTCTTTTCTTATTGGGATATAATCCAATTGAGTCTATTGGGTCCCTTAAAGAAATGGTTTTTGGTTTTTTGTTTTGTTTTGTTTTGTTTTTCTTCCCTCTCTCTTAATTACCTCATGGTGATTCTCTTGAGTTCTGTGTTTGAGCAGCAAACTCTCTGCTTAAGTCTGGCTTTTTCTTTATGAATGCTTGGAAGTCTTCAATTTTGTTGAATGACCATACTTTCACGTGCAAGAATATAGTCAATTTTGCTGGATAGTTAATTCTTGGATGTAGACCTAGCTCTCTTGATTTCTGGAATATTGTATCCCATACCTTCTCGTCCCTCAATGTAGATGCAGCCAGATACTGTGTTATCCTAACTGTATTTCCCTGATATCTGAATGACTTCTTCTTAGCAGCTTGTAATATTTTTTCCTTTGTCTGGTAGTTTTTGAATTTGGCTATTATATTTCCGGAAGTTGTTAGATGTGGATTAAATGTAGGAGGTGATCTATGGATTCTATTTCCACTTTTCCCCCTTGTTAGAGAATGTCAGAACAGTTCTCTTGTATAATTTCCTATAGGAAGATGTCCAAACTTTTCCTTATGTTGTGATGTTCTGGCAGTCCTTAAGTTGTCTCTTTGAGATCTATTTTCCAGATCTGTGTTTGTGTCAATGAGGTGTTTCATATTTTCCTCAAAATTTTCATTTTTTTTTGTTTTATATATTCTTGCTGGCTTGTGAAGTCATTTGCTTCTAATTTTTGAATTCTAATTTTTAAAAATAGGATTTCATCCCTGGCTTTTTGCTCATCTTTTCCCTTCTGGTCTGCTATTCTTTGTAGATCATCTTTTGCCTTCTTTGCTTCATTTTATAGCTGGTCAATTTGGGCTTTTAAGCCATTATTTTCTTGTTTTAGATCATGTATTTCCTTTTCCCAATTGCCTTCAGCCTCTGTTGATTTTTTTCTGAGTTCTTGAGTTATTTGGATTTTGAGTTCTTGAGTTAATTGAATTTTGAGTTCTTCCAAAGTCTGTGTCCATTTCACTGAATTTTCTATGTTTTTTCTTGGTGTTCCTTTATATTCTTCTGATCCATTTGGTCTTTGTTCAATTTTTAGATAAAAGCTGGTGATTGTGGTTTCTTTTTTCTTTTACTGATCTTGATCCTTTAATCATATTTTGGGGTTTGGGCTATTCAGCCGTGGGAGGGCTTCTTCCCTATTTTGTTGATTAATTAGGTAAGTGGGACCTAAGACCAGATTTTCTCCAGCTGGTGGTAAAAGCTAGAGAGGTGAGTTAAACTTCATTCACTCTCTTCTGTGGGGGAGGGGTGTTGGAGCTCCCCTGCCCTCTGAAGACTTCTTGTCTATTATATTGATAGGACTAAACCTGGGTGTGCTTGATCTACCAATTAGTACCCTGAGGTCAAAGCCTCAAGAGAAAGGTGGTGGGAGGAGGTAGCACAAGATGTAGGGTATGTTCACCCTCTTTGGGTTTCTCCCCCAGCAGCTTCCCTGCTGTCTGTGATCAAAGCCTTAAGTTTGGCACAGCTGTGCCAGCAAGTCACTCTCTAGGACTAGCTGCCCAGCCCACCCAGGGATTCCAGTATCTGCTGGAGACTCAGCACATTAGGTGGAGGAGGGCATCTGGGATCTTCCTCCTTTCTTTCCCCTTCCACAGGAGAGTTCCAAGAATTCAGGCTTTTTTCCCTCTTTTTTTTCTGTGTACCTTTTTAGTTGGGTTCAGCTGGAGGATCCCCCAGCTCTGTTGTGTTGTTAGATGTGGTTTTCTGTTCCCTCAAAGCCCTTTGTCCTTAATTGGTGGTGAAGAGCTTTACGGAGGTTTGGTGCCTTACTGCTTCTATGCCACCATCTTCCCAGAATTCTTGAAGTTGATTTGAAAGGAGAAAATGATTGTAGATTGTCTTTTCAAGGAGTTTATCTATAAAAGGGGGGATAAAAATAGGATGATAACTCATGGGGATGGACAGACAAATGAGTGTTTATTTTAGTATGTGAAAACATGGTCATGTTTATAGGCAGCAAGGAATCAGTTATTGAAAAATTGTTGAATGCCCAAAGAGTGCTAAAAGACTATTTTCCCTTTGATCCAGCCATCCCACTGCACGGTTTGTGCCCCAAAGAGATCATAGGGAAAAAGACATGTACAAAAATATTTATATTTTTATATCCATGCTCTTTGTGGTTGGCAAAAAACTGGAAAAAGAGGGTATGCCCTTTAATTGGGGAATGGCTGAACAAATTGTGGTATCTGCTGGGGATGGAATACTATTGTGCTCAAAGGAATAAAGAACTGGAGGAATTCCATGTGAACTGGAATGACCTCCAGGAATTGATGCAGAGTGAAAGGAGCAGAGCCAGAAGAACATTATACACAGAGACTGATACACTGTGGTACAATCCAACATAATGGACTTCTCTACTAGCAACAATGCTAGTATGAGGGACCTATGAGAAGGAAAGCTATCCATGTTCAGAGGAGGAACTGTGGGAGTAGGAACTCAGAATAAAAACAACTGCTCAAACACATGAGTTGATGGGTATACTATTGGGGATGTAGACACTAAACAATCACCTTAAAGCAACTACCAATAATATGGAAACAGGCCTTGATCAATGATACATGTAAAACCTAGTAGAATTGTGTTTTGGCTACAGGGTGGGGTTTGGGGGAGAGGGAAAGAACATGAATCATGTAACCATGGGAAATATTCTAAATAAAAATTAAAAAAAAGAAAAGTGATTGAAGATTTATGAGAATGTAGACTATTAGAGGAGGTAATCTTTTCTTTTTAAATTTAATTTCATTAATTAATTTAGAATATTTTCCATGGTTACATGATTCATGTTCTTTTTCTCTCCTCCTCACACTCCTGTCCCATAGCCAGCATACAATTCCACTGGGTTTTATGTGTGTCATTGATTAAAACCTATTTCTATATTATTAATATTTGAATTAGGGTGATTATTTAGAATCTGCATCCCCGAGCATATTCCCATCAACCCATGTGATCAAGTAGTTGTTTCTTTTCTGTGTTTCTGTCCCAACAGTTCTTCCTTTGAATGTGGATAGCATCTTTCTCATAAGTCCCTCAGAATTGTCCTGGATCATTGCATTGCTACTAGTAGAGAAGTCCATTACATTCCATTTTTACAACAGTGTATCTGTCTCTGTGTATAAGGTTCTCCTGGTTCTGCTCCTTTCACTCAGCATCAATTCCTGGAGGTTGTTCCAGTTCACATGGAATTGCTCCAGTTCATTCTTCCTTAGAGCACAACAGTATTCCATCACCAGCATATACCATAATTTGTTCAGTTATTCCCCAATTGAAGGACATTAGAGGGGGTAATCTTTTTGATGAAGATATAATGGAATTTCTATAGGTGTAGGAGTTTGCCTTTGCAAAGATAAGAGTCACCCTTTGGGTAAAATAGAGGTGAAAAGGAGATAGTAGCAGAAAGCATCTAAGTGATGTGAAAAGGGAGATGACTAAAAAGGAGCTTTCTGCAAATGACCTCAGATTTTTCAATGAAGTATGAAGCATGTTCTCAGCTGAAGAGTTGGGATTAGAGGAGAAACCATAACCCTCCTGGTGAAAAATAGCTTTTGAAAACATTCTTAGGGTGATGATTTTAATACATGTTCCTTTTTATCTGAAGAACATGACTTCTACTCTCCATGACATTTGTGTGTCTTTGCTTTCTGACGTCTTTACTTCTGATCATACTTCCTTCATTAAGGCAATGGGTAAAAGTTGGTCTTTTGGGAAATTTAGGTTCCAAGAAAAGAGAATACGTTCAATTTAACTCACAAAAGACATAAATATTTCTTTGAAAAGTCACAAATGACTATTGGCATGAGAATTAACAAGAAATATTGAAACATTTGTTATTCTTTAGGTAAAATGAATTAAATTAAAGGAAACAAAACTTCTCCCAAATGAGCCTGAAGAGATTGTTTTTTGCAAATCAAAACAACTCTGAGGTATCACCTCACACCTAGCAGATTGGCTAAAATGAAAGAAGGGGAGAGTAATGAATGCTGGAGGGGATGTGGCAAAATTGGGACATTAATGCATTGCTGGTGGAGCTGTGAACTGATCCAGCCATTCTGGCTGGCAATTTGGAATCATGCTCAAAGGGCTATAAAAGAATGCCTGCCCTTTGATCCAGCCATACCATTGCTGGGTTTGTACCCCAAAGAGATCATAGATAAACAGACTTGTACGAAAATATTCATAGCTGCGCTTTTTGTGGTGGCAACAAATTGGAAAAGGAGGGTATGTCCTTCAATTGGGGAATGGCTGAACAAACTGTGGTATATGCGGGTGATGGAATACTATTGTGCTAAAAGGAATAATAAACTGGAGGAGTTCCAGGCGAACTGGAGAGACCTCCAGGAACTGATGCAGAGCGAAAGGAGCAGAGCCAGAAGAACATTGTACACAGAGACTGATATACTGTGGTAAAATCGAATGTAATGGACCTCTGTACCAGCAGCAATGCAATGACACAGGATAGCTCTGAGGGATTTATGGTAAAGACGCTACCCACATTCAGAGGAAGGACTGCAGAAGAGGAAACATATAAGAAAAACAACTGCTTGAACGCATGGGTCGGGGTGGATGTGATTGAGGGTGTGGACTCGAAACTACCACACCAATGCAACCACCAACAATTTGGAAATAGGTCTTGATCAAGGACACATGACAAAACTAGTGGAAATGCACATCGGCCATGGGTGGGTGGGGTGCGGGGGGGGGGGT
>NW_025367363.1:0-5575 GCF_016433145.1 Gracilinanus agilis | reverse complement strand
GCATTTGTTTGCCATGATTCTATGCCCTATTACATGGTCAATCTTTGTAAATGTACCATGTGCAGCTGAAAAGAAGGTGTATTCCTTTTTGTCCCTATTTATTTTTCTCCACATATCAATTAGATCTAATTTTTCTAGGACTTCATTCATCTCTCTTACCTCTTTCTTATTTATTTTTTGGTTTGATTTATCTAGATCTGAAAGAGGAATATTTAGATCTCCCACTATTATGGTTTTACTATCTATTTCCTTCTTGAGCTCTGCCAGTTTCTCCTTTATGAATTTGGATGCTATACCACTTGGTGCATATATATTGAGCAGTGTTATTTCCTCATTGTTTATACTGCCTTTAATCAGGATGTAATGACCTTCCCTGTCTTTTTTAATCATATCTATTTTTACTTTGGCTTTGTCAGAGATCATGATAGCCACTCCTGCCTTCTTTTTCTCATTTGATGCCCAAAAGATTTTGCTCATACCCTTAACCTTGAACTTGTGTGTGTCTACCCGCCTCATATGTGTTTCTTGTAGACAACCTATGATAGGATTTTGGTTTCTGAACCACTCTGCTATTTGCTTCCGTTTTATGAGTGAGTTCATCCCGTTCACATTCAGAGTTACAATTGTTAGTTGTGTATTCACTGACATTTTTTTGTATCCTCCCCTAGACCCACTCCTTCTTATTGCACTATTTTCTTTTACACCAGTGGTTTGCTTTCAGCCAGTATCCCTTATCCCCTCCCTTGATTGACTTCCCTTTCTGCCCCCTCCCTTGTTGTTCCCTTCTTTTTGTTTTTTTAAAGATCAAATGAATTCCCTTCCCCTTCTTCTTCCCTCCCTTTTTGGCCTCCCCACTCCCCTGCTCCCTTTGGTTTATCCCTTCTGACTTTCTCAGTAGGGTTAGATAGAGTTTTTTATCCAGATGGATAATAAAGCTACTCTTCCTTCTCCGGGTTGATTACACTGAGAGTAAGGTTTGATTATTACCTCTTAATGCTCTCTTCCTCTCCTTCTTATGGTAGTATTTATCCCCTCCCCTTCCCATGCCCTCTTTGTGTGTACTAGAATATCTTATTTTTCTTATTTACTCGAATTTTTCTTGGTGTCCCCTACTATTCCCCCCCTCTTTCCCACCCCCCATGTCTTCTTAGACCATTTAGTATCCTGTCCTCTCCCTATGACTTATTCTTCTGGTTGCTATTATAGTGAATATTATAATAGTGTATAGAGTTCACTACAGAGAATTATACATAGCATTTCTCCACCTAGTAATACAGATAATTAGATCTTATTTATGCCCTTAAAGAGTCAAGCTTAAAAGACTATGAGTTTTCTTTCTTTTCCCTCTGTTTCTTATTTACCTTTTCATCTTTCTCTTGATATCTGTGGTTGAGTGTCAAACTTTCCATTTAGTCCCGGTCTCTTTTGTGCAAAAACTTGGAATTCTTCAATTTTGTTGAATGCCTATACTTTCCCCTGAAAGTATATGGTTAGTTTCGCTGGGTAGTTGATCCGTGGCTGAAGGCCCAGCTCTCTTGCCTTTCTGAATATTTTATTCCAAGCCTTTCAGTCTTTTAGTGTTGAGGCTGCCAGATCCTGTGTGATCCTTATTGGTGCTCCTTGATATTTGAATTGTCTCTTTCTGGCTTCTTGTAAGATTTTTTCTTTAACTCGAAAGCTCTTCAATTTCGTTATTATATTTCTGGGTGTTGACTTTTCTGGGTCCAGTGTAGAGGATGTTCTATGGATCCTTTCAGTGTCCATATTGCCCTCTTGTTGTAGAACTTCAGGGCAATTTTGCTGAATAATTTCTTTGAGTATGGAGTCCAAGTTTCTATTAATTTCTGCCTTTTCTGGAATACCAATGATTCTCAAGTTATTTCTTCTAGACCGGTTTTCTTGCTCTGTCACTCTCTCCTTGAGATATTTCATGTTTCCTTCTATTTTATCAGTCTTTTGACTTTGTTTTATTTGTTCTTGTTGTCTTGAGAGATCATTGGTTTCTAAATGTTCGATTCTAGCCTTTAAGGACTGGTTTTCGGCTTTAATGTTTTGGTTTTCCTTTTCAATCTGGTCATTTTTGGTCTTCAGTTGTCTTGTCTCACTTTCCAATTGCGAAATTCTGCCTTTTAAACTGTTATTTTCTTGCCAGATTTCTTCCATCTTCCTCAGCATTTCATTTTTAAACTCTTCCATAGCTTGTGACCAGCTTTCATTTTTTTGGGGAGGTTTGGATTTTTGTTTTCCCTCCTCTGTTGTCTGGACTTTCTCTGTGTAGAAGTTGTCCAGTGTTCCAGAATTTCTCTTGATAGTCTTTTTCTTCTGGACTTCCTTATTGCTGGCCATTGTTAGCCCCGCCCCTTTTCAGCTTTGTCTTTGCCCTCAGGGTCTGCCTGTGCCTTGCAAGCTGGGGGGGAGGGGGGGCGGCTCCAGTCTCCTTGTCCTTGGGGTCAGGCCTCCTGGTAGTTCCCGGTCTGCCCCTCTGCCCGAGGTTCCTTCAGCAGTCTTTGGGGCTGCTTCCACAGCCACGCTCAGGTCTTCACTGGGTCCTCACTGGAGGTCCAAGCCTGGGCTGGAGATCGTTATTCAAGCCTAGGGCACTGCCTTTGCCTGTGCAGATGCTCTTAGGGCTCTGCTTTCACCCCCGAAGAAGGTAGTGAAAGTCTGTGGGCTGGAGATCTTTATTCGCACCTGAGGCGATGCCTTCAGAGCTTGGGAAAGGCTGTATTTTAGGGGCCTTTGTCCAGGTCCGAGGCGGTGCCTTCACCCAAGTGGGCGCTCGGGGAAAGTTCCCCAGCCACTTGGGGTCCCTCCTCTTGCAGCACACAGGTACAGCTCCGGGGCTGCCAGTGATTATCTGGTTGCCCCAGTCCTGTTTACGGGCTTGTGTGGTGTGGGGGGTGGGGGAGGGGCTTCTTCCTCTCGCGTTCTAGTGAGAGCTGTTTCACCCCTTTATAGCGTGGAAATGCCCCGATTCTGTGTACCTTCAATGCTGCGCCCTGTTGTGGGGTTCCTTCGTTCCTCTGGACTCGTTTTTATTTCCCCTTGAGGGGTCCTGTGTGGTTCGGTCAGGAGAGATCGAGCAGCTGCTCCTTACTCTGCCGCTATCTTAACCGGAAGTCCATCTGTTCCTTTACACAGGTCTCACCATACTACCATATATGAATAGAAGATTAAATGCTCTTTTTTGGTTGATGGGAATGGTGAGAAAACCATCAGCAAATTCATTTTGACATATACTAGGTGCCCATTAAGTGCAAGACATATCCTCAAGTAACCAAACTGCACTGCTTTCCTATTGCCTTTCCACACACATACACTCTGTATTTCCAGAATCTAGACAAACTAGAATACTTACTTTTTCCCCACACACATCACATTCAATCTTTCAACTCCATGTCTACCTACGAGCTTTTCCCCATTTCTAGAATGCTCCCTCTCTCTTCATTCCTACTCCTTTGAATCCCTAAGCCATTTCAAGAGTCTACTCGGTTACCTCCTCCAACATGAGATTTATTTAGATATCTATATTGAATTATTCCTATATCTGAGTTTTTAATTAGAGGCTCCAATCAGTTCTTTGACCTTTGTATACATTCCTTTGTTCTCAGAAACTCCAAAAAAATGTCTCCTCCCCAATCCTACCCCCCCAAAAAACCAACCTGAATAGGTAAGGAAGATAATGAATCTCTGCTAACTAAGTGACTACTCACCATCACCTTTGGGAGTGGGAAAGGACTGAAAAATCTGGATGGACTACCTCCTCATTAACTATTCACTAATCAGAGATGTCTTGGGATGTCCAAGGAAGGGGCTGAAAAATGAGCTCTCAGATTATATTTATGGACCTAAGTGAAGGGACTTTTTTGACTGGATCATCAAAAGCATCATAGACCATTAATTTATTGGTGACTGCTAGCCTAATCAATAAACTGATATTCTTAAACAGAAATCAATCTCATGGGAATCTTAATTGTCACAGATATTTGCTGATCATCCTCTAGATTGCTAATTTAATACTCCCAAGATTATTTTGTATATACTTTCATATATTTTATATTGCTTTATTTGTATATATGCTATGTTCTCTCAGTAGAATGTCAGTTCCTTTGTATCCCCAGTACCGTATCCAGCCCCTGGCTCATAGTGGGTGCTACCTAAATGCTTGTTGAATTGAATAATACCGAAGTCAACAGTAATGCAGATCTGTACTACAATAGTGTTCTGTTTTTTGTGCTTTAATCTGATATACAGGCTATCCTCAGGTTTGAAAGCCTCCACATTTTCTCTAATAATTTTGGAGTTTTTTTTTAATTAAATATTAGTTTATTATTTTTATTTTTCAGTTTTTTAAATTAATCTGTCCCTTCCACTGAAGTAGCTGAAACTAGATTGTAGCTCATAGGTCAAAGTCCCCTGCCTCTTACAAAATGAAGAGGCAAAGAGAAAAATAGCCATAGCCGAAACCAGCCAGAAACCCCCTACATGTTTGGGGAAAACAGCCAAAACCACTAACTACAAAGGCTCTCCAACTACAAAGGCTATAGAAGTTATGCTTCAGGAACTATAGGGCGCCCCTAAGTCTGTCAACACCCGCCACCTTACCCACCATCCCTTGACCCCCCCTTAACCACCAGCCCAGACCTTACCCACCATCCCTTGACCCCCCCCCTTAACCACCAGCCCAGAATCCCAAATGTATATAATCTTTGCTCTGAATATGCATCACTGGAACTCCTTTGCTGAGCTCCCCTTAGCGCACACTAGAAATAAAGACTTCCCTTTGCTTGGATTGCATATTGCATTGTCTCCATGTGCTCCTTGGGTGGCGATCCATTTGGACCCCAACACCACTAAGAAAATGTTTAAAAACAAATCGCTCAGTGTATAGCTACATATTCTGGCAAAACAAATCCCCTCCTTCACTATGACTGAAAATGTAGTCTCTTTCTGAATCTCAAATTCATTATCTTTTTATAATTCGTTTGGACCCACATCTTTTTAATATGATTGCTGACAGCTTGGATTTCTTCCTTTGAAAACTACCTATTCATATCCTTTGGGATATTGGGAAATTTCCCCTAATAAATTTTAATCAGTTTCTTATGTATCTTGAAAATAAAACCTTTATTAGAGAAACTTGCACAAAGATTTTTTTCCTAGGCACATTTCCCTTCTAATTTTTATAATTAGATTTGTTTATACAAAAACTTTTTAAATTTATAAAATCAAAATTATCCACTTTATTTTATGTGACCTCTAACATTTGTTTATTCATCAACTCTTCTTCTATCCATAGATCCAAAAGGTAATTTCTTCCTTGTTTTCCTAATTTGTTTACAATGTGACCTTTTAAATCTCAACTTTGTATACATTTGTGGCTTTTATTGCTATATGGCATAGGTAATGATCTAAACTTAATTTATACCAAAGTGCTTTCCAGTTTACCCAACAGTTTTTGTCAAATGGTAGGCCTTATTTTAGTAACTAGTCTTTGGATTTGCCAAAAGCCACACTATGCTACCATGTTTGTTTTCTTCTGTATGTGTTTTATATATGTATATATATAAAATAT
>NW_025367362.1:0-1252 GCF_016433145.1 Gracilinanus agilis | reverse complement strand
TATAGAGGAAGACATAATCAATGAATTGGATACAAAATTAAAAAAAATTAATCCCCAATTACATGCTAAATTAGAAGTCCTAAAAATTAAAGGTGACATTAAATACATTCAGTGTAAGAAAATCATTGAATTAAAAAATAAGAAATGAAACTTGGATTTGTTTTTATGAAAAAAAAGCCTAATAAAATAGAGTAATCATGTGTTAATATGATTTTTTAAATAACAGAGAAGAAAAGCAAATCTCTAAAAGGATGAATATATCAGAAATTCTGGGATGGCTTAATATAAGGCAAATCACTGACATAACACAAAAATCATATGATTATTCGAATGGCTGCAGGAAAAGCTTTTGACAAAATACAACATTTATTCCCACTGAGAACGCTTGAACGCATAGTTATAAATGTTTTTTTACTAAAAATGATAAGAAGCATCTATTTAAAACCGTAAGCTAACATTATTTGTAATGGTGATGAGGTAAAAACTTTCCCAATAAAATAAGGAGTGGAACAAGGGTACCCATTACCTCCACTACTATTCAAAATCATCTGCTAGCAAAAGAAAATGGTAGACCTAGCAGTAAGAAAAGGAAATCAAAGGTGTTAGAAAGGCTAATGAGGTAATAAAACTATCTCTTTCTGCAGATGATAGGATGGTCTACTTAGAAAATTCTAGAGATTTAATTAAAAAGCTTGTTGAAGCAATAAATAATTTTAGCAAAGTAGCAGGATATAAAATAAACCCACATAAATCATCAACATTTCTATATGCCACCGAGCCATATAAGAAGAGATATTAAGAGATACCCCATTTAAAATAATCATTAACATCATAAAAATCCCTGAGATTTTACTGTCCCTTTGAGCACAGTAGTATTCCATCACCAGCATATACCACAATTTGTTCAGCCATTCCCCAAATGAAGGACATACCCTCCTTTTCCAGGTTTTTGCCAGCACAAAAAGCACAGGTATAAATATTTTCGTACAAGTCTGTTTATCTATGATCTCTTTGGGGTACAAAGCCTACAATGGTATGGCTGGATAAATGGGCAGGCATTCTTTAATAGCCCTTTGAGCACAGTTCCAAATTGCCAGCCATAATGGTTGGATCAGTTCACAACTCCACCAACAATGTATTACTGTCCCAATTTTGCCACATCCCCTCCAGCATTCATTACTCTCCCCTTCTTTCATTTTAGCCAATCTGCTAGGTGTGAGGTGGTACCTCAGAGTTGTTGTGATTTGCATTT
>NW_025367361.1:0-12526 GCF_016433145.1 Gracilinanus agilis | reverse complement strand
CTCTCTTCCTCTCCTTCTTATAATAGTATTTGTCCCCTCTCCCTCCCATGCCCTCTTTGTGTGTAATAGAATATTCTATTTTCTTATTCACTCAAGTTTCTCTTGGTGTCCCCTGCTATTCACCCCCTCTTTCCCATCCCCCATGCCATCTTAGATTATTTAGTGTTCCACCCTCACCCTGCTAATTATTCTTCTGATTACTATAATAGTGAGTGTTATAATAGTGAATAGAGTTCACTACAGAGAATTATACATAACATTTCTCTACATAGGAATACAGATGATTAGATCTCACTGAGGCCCTTAAAAAGGCAAATTTAAAAATTATAAGTTTTCTTTCTTTCCCCTCTGTATCTTATTTACCTTTTCAGGTTTCTCTCGATTTTTGTGGTTGGATATCAAACTTTCTATTTAGCCCTGGTCTTTTCTGTGCAAATACCTGGAATTCTTCAATTTTGTTGAATGTCCATACTTTCCCCTGGAAATATGTAGTCAGTTTTGATGGGTAGTTGATCCGTGGTTGCAGGCCCAGCTCTCTTGCCTTTCTGAATATTGTATTCCACGCCTTGCGGTCTTTTAGTGTTGAGGCTGACAGATCCTGTGTGATCCTGATTGGTGCTCCTTGATATTTGAATTGTTTATTTCTGGCTTCTTGTAAGATTTTTTCTTTTGCTTGGAAACTCTTGAATTTTGCAATGATATGTCTTGGTGTTTTCCTTTCTTGATCGAATGCCGCAGGTGTTCTATGGATCCTTTCAATGTCTATGTTGCCCTCTTGTAGGACTTCAGGGCAATTTTGCTGAATTATTTCTGTTAGTATGGAGTCCAGGTTTCTATTAATTTCTGGTTTTTCTGGAAGACCGATTATTCTCAAATTGTCTCTTCTAGACCCATTTTCTTGGTCTGTCACTCTCTCATTGAGATATTTCATGTTTCCTTCTATTTTTTCAGTCTTTTGGCTTTGTTTTATTTGTTCTTGTTGTCTTGAGAGATCATTAGTTTCTCCTTGCTCAATTCTAGCCTTTAGGGATTGATTTTCGGCTATAATCTTTCGGTTTTTGGCCATAATCTTCTGGTTTTCGGCCATAATCTTCTGGTTTTAGGCCATAATCTTCTGGTTTTAGGCCATAATCTTCTGGTATTCCTTTTCAATCTGGTCATTTCTGGAGTTCAATTTGCTTATCAGTTCATTTGGTTTCTGAGCCTCACTTTCCAATTGCATGATTCTACCTTTTAAACAGTTATTTTCTTGCCAGATCTCTTCCATTTTCCTCAAAATCTCAGATTTGAACTCTTCCATAGCTTGTGAGGAGTTTTCCTTATTTGAGGAGGGTCCGGATGCTTGTTTGTTCTCCTCCTCTGTTTGCTCGGTTGTCTGGATTTTCTCTGTGTAAAAGCTGTCGAGTGTTAAAGATTTCTTTTTCTTGTTGTTATTCTTTCTCTTCTGAACTTCCTGAGGCTGAGTAGCCATCATTACCCCAGCAGCTTCTCAGATTTATCCTCACACTCAGTGTCTGTCCTCTGCAGGAGGTTTCTTTACAAGTCTCAGGGCGCTGCTTCCACAGTCGTATACCCGTCCACACTGGTTCCCCACTTAGGCTTTAGTTCCTGGCTGTGTGTGCCTCCACCCATGCCTCCACAGTGCCTGCGTTCTGCTCAGCATGCGCTTTGCGCCCTGCGTCCTGCTCTGGCGCTCAGATTTCACTTGCGTTCTTTGGCTTACTGGGGTCTTAAATCTTGCTGCTCTCAGGAACAGGCCCCGGAGCTGCCAATGACTCGATGGGTGCCCCAAACTTGCTCTATTTCTTTTTAGCTGGCTTCAGAGCTCTAGATCTTGTGTGTGGAGGGGTTGGGGGTGGGGCGGTTGCTCAGCCCGAGATTTAGTGAGAGCCCTTTATAGCCTGGAAATGTCTCGATTCCACGTACCTTCCACGCTGTGCCCTGTTGTGGGGTTCCTCCATTCGTCTGGACTTGTTTTTATGTCCCCTTGAGGAGTTTTGTGTGTTTCGGTCAGGAGAGGTTAAGAGCTGCTTCTTACTCTGCCGCCATCTTAACCCGGAACCGGCACTTTATTTTTTGCAAATATTCATCAATATCACCTAGATTGCTAAATTTATTGCCATATAATTGGGCAAAATATTTTTTAATGATTGCCTTAGTTTCCTCTTCATTAGAGGTGAGGCCTCCCTTTTCATCTTTGATACTATTAATTTGGTTTTCTTATTTCCTTTTTATAATTAGATTTACCAGTACTTTGTCTATTTTATCTGTTTTTTTCATAATAGCAGCTTCTAGTCTTATTTATTAATTCAATAGTTCATTTACTTTTGATTTTATTAATTTCTCCTTTGATTTTTAGTATCTAATTTAGTTTTCATGTGAGGATTTTTAATTTGTTCAGTTTCTAGTTTTTTTAAATCACATGCCCAATTCGTTAACCCCTGCACTCCCTCATTTATTTACATATGCACTCTGTGATATAAATTTTCCCCTTAGAACTGCTTTGGCTCCATCCAGTAGGTTTGGGTAAGGTGTCTCAACATTGTCATTAACTTCAATGAAATTATTAATTGTTTCTGTGATTTGTTCTTTCACTAAATTCTTTTGGAGAATCATATTATTTAATTTCCAATTTGTTTTTGGTTTGCCTCTCCATGTAGTCTTACTAGCAACTATTTTTTCACATTATGATCTGAGAAGGTTACACTTATTATTTCTGCTTTTTTCATTTATTTGCCATGTTTCTATGCCGTATTACATGGTCTGTCTTTGTGAATGTTCCATGTGCTGTTGAAAAGAAGATGTATTCCTTTTTGTCCCTATTTATTTTTATCCATATATCTATCAATTCTAATTTTTCTAGGGTTTCATTCATTTCTCTTATCTCTTTCTTATTTATTTTTCGTTTGATTTATCTAGATCTGATAGGGGAAGGTTGAGGTCCTTCACTAGTGTGGTTTTGCTATCTATTTTCTCCTTGAGAACCACTAACTTCTCCTTAGAAATTTGGAAGCTATACTATTTGGTGCATGCATATTGAGTCCTGATATTTCTTCATTGTTTATGCTGCCTTTTATTAGGATGTAGTTACCTTCCCTATCTCTTATCTCTTTTTACTTTGGCCAGAGATCATGATAGTGACCCCTGCCTTCTTTTTCTCATTTGAAGCCCAATAGATTTTACCCCATCCTCTCATTTTCACTCTATGTATGTCTGTCTGTCTCATGTGTGTTTCTTGTAGACAACATATGGTTGGGTTTTGGTTTCTAATCTACTCTGCCATTTGTTTACATTTTATGGGCGAGTTCATCCCATTCACATTCAGAATTAAAATTATCAACTGTGTATTCCCAGACATTTTGATTCTCCCTCCTAGTCTTGTCCTTTCTTCTTTCACTGTTTCCTTCTATATCAGTGTTTTGTTTTTAATCTGGTCCTATAATCCCCTCCCTTGTTGTACTTCCCTTTCTCCCCCCTCCCTTCTTATTCCTCTTTTATTGTTCTTTAAAGCCATGCTGTGCTCCCCCCCCCACCAAGCTCTCTCCCTCCCTAGTATTGTTTCCCTCTTGTTCAAGAATTTTTGGGCAATTTTCTCTGATAATGTCTTGTAAAATGCTATCTAAACTTTTTCTTTTATCATCATGTTCTGGTAAACCAATAATTCTTATTTTGTCTCTTCTAGCTCTGTTCTCCAGATCTTTGGTTGAATCAATGAGGTATTTCATATTCTCTTCAAATTTTTCATTTTTTAAATTTTGCTTAATATATTCTCGCTGCCTTGTGAAGTCATTGGCTTCTAGTTGTTGAGTTCTATTTTTTAAAGACTGAATTTCATCCCTGGCTTTTTGGTCATCTTTCTCTTTCTGGTCTGATTTTCTTTGTAGATCGTCTTTTGCCTTCTTTGCTTCATTTTCAAGCTGGTCAATGCTGGCTTTTAAGACTTTATTTTCTTGTTTTAGTTAATGTATTTCCTTTATCAAATTGTCTTCAGCCTCTCTTGATGGCTTTTTGAGTTCCTGAATTTCTTGAGTGAATTGAGTTTTAAATTTTTGATTTAATTGAATTTTGAGATCTTCCAAAGCCTGTATCCAGTTTGTTAGAACTACTTCCTCTTCTTATGTTTCTGTTTCATTTGCTCTCTTTTCCCTTCCTTGAAAGAAGCTGTCAATTGTCATTTCTCTTCTCTTTTTCTGTTGCTTACTCATGTTTTTTCCCTTCGTTGTTCTGCTAGTTTGAGCATTTGTATTAAGTGATCTTTGATGAAAGATCTTCCCCTAGCAGGCAAAGGAGGTTTGTAGTTACTTCCTCTGCCCTCTGAAGACTCCTTGTCTGTCCATTTGTACATAGATTGGATTAATCTGCCCTGAGGCTAAAACCTAGAGGGGAGAGAAAAACAAACAAACAAACAAACAAAAAAACAACAAAAAGGAAGACTAGAAGGAGTGTTTTCTCTGAACTGAACTCTCCAGCAGCGGGGTCCCCCTGCACTCTCCACTGTGTTTGATCTGGTTTTCTTTCCTGTTGAAGCCCTGCATTCTCTATCTTGGTATGAGGAAGCCAAGTTGTCTGAGGTATGGAATTTGACTCTCTCTGAGTCGCCATCTTCTGGTTGTTTTTGCTGTGTTTCTCTGGTTTTCTCCTCCAGTCACCTCTCCAGTGCCTGTGTTTCACTCCCTGAGTCCAGTGCCAGCAAGGCCCTCTCTCTTCCAGTGTGCCCACCAGCCTTGAGACTTCCCGGGCCACTGGAGACTCCTCAAAGCACGTGGGGGAGGTATCCTGGGATCCTGGGATTCCCCTTCTATGCCCTCATACCTAACAGTTCAAGAATTTAAGCCTTTTTCTTGGTGTTCCTCTTTAGTTATGCTGCAGTAGGGTTCCCCCTGCTCTGTCCTTTTGTTAGATTTGATCCTCTTTCTTCTCAAAATGCATTGTTTTCTATCTCGGTGTGTAAGGGTATGGAGGTTTTAAGATTTGCTCTGTCTAAGTAGCCATCATCCCGGAAATCCCAGTTTGTTTCTTCTGTAATACCTTTTTCACTTCCTGTCATTTGACCTGAAAATCATTTATCCGGGAACTGAATAGGCACTTTAAACAATGAAAGGATCCTAAAACACAAACAAATAAACAAACTAACAAACAAATAAATAAAAAAACATTTTAGGCAAGACTTCCTTTTAGTTTTATTGTGAAAACTACTATATTAGAATACAGCCAAATAAAAAACAAATGCAAGGCACTAGTAATTGTTGCAAAGCAATAGAGCCAATAATAAATGTAATAATTTTTGCCTTTATTATTATTACTATTTTAAATATTATTATGATGTTTGAAATAATGAAGAACTGAATTAGTATATTTGTTTAATATTGCATTGAATTAGTTTGGGCTTAATTTAATTTTGTTTAACTTTATTAAATTGATTTTAATTTAATTCAATATTATTAATTTTTAAATGTTAATAATTATGTTATTTAAATTCATTCAATTTGATTCCATTCAGTTTGATGTATTCAATTGTATTTAATTTTATTATCAAATTCATTCATTCATTCATTCATTTGGTTTTTTTTATTTGTTTGTTTATAGCGATTAAATTGCCTGCAGTTTTATTTCCTGTCTATAGATGGCACTACCCTAGTGGGTACTCGCTAGGTGACAGGATCTCCCAAGACTAGAAGGCTGAGAACTCTAAATATTAGGAAGGAAAAATGAAGTGTAGTGTTCCTTCCTTCCACTTTCTGTGGGCCAATTAAAGCTATAGCTTTGCTTAGAATTGTCCAGGGGCCAATCAGTCTATTCTGATTTGTTATCCACTATCACATCTGTAAGTCATATAGCTCCACATACTTAAATATAAGTGGGGTATATTCACTTCTGGTAATTAAATCTAAAAATGTGCATAGGAGAGTTAATCCCATTGTCACATTTCCACTATATCTCAGCAGCAAGAGTTAGAAAGAGAAATCCCATTTAAAATCACCCTAGACATTATACAATATTTATGAATTAATTTGCTAAGCCAAACACAGGAATTATATGAACAGAACTACAAAACACTTTCCACACAATTAAAACTACATTTAAACAATTGGAAAAAATATTTAATTTTGCTCATGGGTAGAACAAACTAACATAATAAAAAGAAAAATACTACCTAAATTAATATACTTATTCAGTGTCATATCTATCAAACTACCAAAAAACTTTTTGTAGTAGAAAAAATTATAACAAAGTTCATCTGGAAGAACAAAACATCAAGAATATCAAGGGAAATAATGAAAAAAAAATTTGAAGGATGGTGGCCTAGTAGTACCAGATCTTAAAATGTACTATAAAGCAGTGGTCATCAAAACAATATGGTACCGTCTAAGAGACAGAAGGGAGGATCAGTAGAATAGACTTGGGCTAAATGACCTCAGGAACACAGTTTATGATAAACTCAAGGATCCGAGCTTTTGGGACAAAAACCCACTATGTGACAAAAACTACTTGGAAAATTGGAAAAGAGTATACACCAAGATGAATTCAGAATGGGTGAATGACTTAAATATAAAGAAGGAAACTACAAGTAAATTAGGTGAACATAGAATAGTATACCTGTCAGATCTATGGGAAATGAAAGATTTTAAGATCAAGCAAGAGATAGAGAATATTACAATGTTTAAAATATATAATTTTGATTATATTAAATTAAAGAGGTTTTGTACAAACAAAACCAAAGCAACCAAATTAGGAGGGAGGCAACAAATTGGGAAAAAGATCTTTTTAATAAAGGTCTGAAAAAGATCTATTTATTCAAATTTATAAGGAGCTAAATCAGTTGTGCAAAAAAATCAAGTCATTCCCCAATTGGTAAATTAGCAAAGGACAAGAATTTGCAATTTTCAGATTAAAAAAAACCTATCAATAAATATGAACATGTTTTCTAACTCTCTTATAATTAGAGAACTACAAATCAAAACAACTCTGAGGTACCACCTCACACATAGAAGATTGGCTAACATGACAGCAAAGTAATAAATGTTGGAGGGGTAGGGGCAAAATTGGGATGTCAATGCATTGCTGGGTGGAGTTGTGATCTGATCCAACAATTCTGGAAGGCAATTTGGAAATATGCCCAAAGGGCTTTAAAAGACTGTCTACCACAGCTGGGTTTATACCTTAAAGAGATCATAAGGAAAAAGACTTGTACAAAATATTCATAGCTGAGCTCTTTGTGGTGGCAAAAATTTGGAAAATGAGGGAATGCTCTTAGTTGGGAAATGGCAGATAACAAATTCTATTCATCAAGCATTCCTTGACCTTTTCCTTGACTATTCTCACTCATCTATATAATTTTGTAGGTATGAAAGAAACATGTGTCATGGGGTGTGTGTGTGTTTTTACATGAAAAGCTGCAGGTGCATATGTACCACTTTTTCCTATGGGCAAAGAGAATTTCCAAGAGTATAATACAAAAAGGAATCTAACACACTGAAAGTTCAGAGATCCATTTTATTTTATTCTAAATGAACATAAAGACACATGCACTCAGACGCTGTAGATAGAGCCATGGCCTAAAAATCAGAATTCATAACAACACAAAAGCTCTATGGAACTTTCAGCTTCAGTGTGCTGGAAAATAAGAAATAGATACTGATCCCATGATATGAAATTAATCAACTTGGTGAGACCATTTTTACTAGAATCCATGAAGTCAAAATTTTGTGAATTAATTCCATTTTCCCTCTGCTTCTCAAATACAAAAGGGCCTCTATTTTAGTCTGAATTAATTTCTCAAGTGTACGATGAATTCAGAACTTTACTCTTAGTTTATCTCTCTTTGAATCAAAGATCACATTCCATATGAGGACCTAATTAGACTTCATGTCATCTGTTGCAGTACATTTGTTACTGATCTGAAACAACTAAGAGTTTGTCCTGTTTTACCTTTTCATTAGTGAAGGTTTCAAAACAAACCAGCAAGAATAGGGAATTATATGTAACCTTTTAAATAAATGCTTTCTTCTATTTACAAAGATCAAAATAGACAGTGGGAAACTTTGAACTAGTGCAAAAAAAGATTACTGGGTGGAAGAATATGAATATATACTAATTCTAGTTGGGTTTTATTCAGGAGGCAGGAGTGCAATGTATTGTCAGAAAGCTAAAGTAGTTTTCTTTTTAAATTTAAACATTAATTAATATCATTTTTGACATGGTTATATGATTCATGCTCCTACTTTTCCCTTCACCCCTCCACACTTCCCCCCCTCCATGGCCAATGCACATTTCCACTGGTTTTGTCATGTGTCCTTGATCACGATCTATTTCCAAATTGTTGGTAGTTGCATTGGTGTGGTAGTTTCGAGTCCACATCCTTAACCATGTCCACCCTGACCCATGCGTTCAAGCAGTTGTTTTTCTTATATGTTTCCTCTCCTGCAGTTCTTCCTCTGAATGTAGGTGGTGTTCTTTACCATAAATCCCTCAGAGCTGTCCTGGGTCACTGCATTGCTGCTGGTACAAAAGCCCATTACATTCGATTTTACCACAGTATATCAGTCTCTGTGTACAATGTTCTTCTGGCTCTGCTCCTTTCGCTCTGCATCAGTTCCTGGAGGTCTTTCCAGTTTGCCTGGAACTCCTCCAGTTTATTATTCCTTTTAGCACAATAGTATTCCATCACCCGCATATACCACAGTTTGTTCAGCCATTCCCCAATTGAAGGACATACCCTCCTTTTACAATTTGTTGCCACCACAAAAAGCGCAGCTATAAATATTTTCGTGCAAGTCTGTTTATCTATGATCTCTTTGGGGTACAAACCCAGCAATGGTATGGCTGGGTCAAAGGGCAGGCATTCTTTTATAGCCCTTTGAGCATGATTCCAAATTGCCAGCCAGAATGGCTGGATCAGTTCACAACTCCACCAGCAATGCATTAATGTCCCAATTTTGCCACATCCCCTCCAACATTCATTACTCTCCCCTTCTTTCATTTTAGCCAATCTGCTAGGTGTGAGGTGATACCTCAGAGTTGTTTTGATTTGCATTTCTCAAATTATTAGAGATTTGGAACACTTTCTCATGTGCTTATTGATACTTTTGATTTCTTTACCTGAAAATTGCCTATTCATGTCTCTTGCCCATTTATCAATTGGGGAATGGCTTGATTTTTATACAATTGCTTTAACTCCTTGTATGTTTGAGTAATTAGACAACTGTCAGAGTTTTTCATTATAAAGATTTTTTCCCAATTTGTTGTTTCCCTTCTGATTTTGTCTACATTGCTTTTGTTTGTACAAAAGCTTTTTAGTTTAATATAATCAAAACCATTTAATTTACATTTTATAATTTTCTCTAACTCTTGCATGGTTTTAAAGTCCTTCCTTTCCCAGAGATCTCACAAGTATACTATTCTGTGTTCACTTAACTTATTTATAGTTTCCCTCTTTAGATTCAAGTCGTTCACCCATTCTGAATTTATCTTGGTGTAGGGTGTGAAATGTTGATCTAGACCTAATCTTTCCCATATTATTTTCCAAATTTCCCAGCAGTTTTTGTCAAATAGTGGATTCATGTCCCAAAAGTTGGGCTCTTTGGGTTTATCATACACTGTCTTGCTGATGTCATTTACCCCAAGTCTATTCCACTGATCCTCCTCTCTATCTCTTAGCCAGGACCATATGGTATTGATGACTGCTGCTTTATAGTATAGTATAATATCTGGTACTGCTAGGCCCCCTTCCTTCACATTTTTTTCATTATTTCCCTTGATATTCTTGATCTTTTGTTATTCCAAATGAAATTTGTTATAGTTTTTTCTAATTCAGTAAAGAAGTTTTTTGGTAGCTTGATAGGGATGGTGCTAAATAGGTAAATTACTTTGGGTAGAAATGTCATTTTTATTATATTAGCTCGTCCTACCCATGAGCAATCAATGGCTTTCCAATTGTTTAAATGCAGTTTTATTTGTTTGGAAAGTGTTTTGTAGTTGTTTTCATATGATTGCTGTGTTTGTTTTGGTAGATAGATTCCTAAGTATTTTATATTGTCTAGGGTGATTTTAAATGGTGTTTCTCTTTCTACCTCTTGTTGCTCTAGTGTGTTGGAAATGTATACAAATGCTGATGATTTATGTACATTTATTTTGTATCCTGCAACTTTGCTAAAGTTGTTGATTATTTCTACAAGCTTCTTAGTTGATTCTCTAGGATTTTTTTAAGTAGACCATCGTATCATCTGCAAAGAGTGATAGCTTAGTCTCCTCCTTGCCCACTTTGATACCTTCCATGTTTTTTCTTCTCTAATTGCAACTGCTAGTGTTTCTAGTACAATGTTCAATAATAGAGGTGATAATGGGCATCCTTGTTTTACTCCTGATCTTATTGGGAAGGCTTCTAATTTATCCCCATTGCATATGATGTTTGTTGATGGTTTTAGGTATATACTGTTTATTATTTTTAGCGAAGGTCCTTCTATTCCTATACTTCTAAGTGTTTTCAATAGGAATGGATGCTGTATTTTTTCAAAGGCTTTTTCAGCATCTATTGAGATGATCATGCGATTTTTGTTGGTTAGACTGTTGATATGGCCATTTATGTGGATGGTTTTCCTAATGTTGAACCAATCTTGCATTCCTGGTATAAATCCCACCTGATCATAGTGGATGATCTTCTTAATTACTTGCTGGAGTCTCTTTGCTAGTATTCTATTTAAGATTTTTGCATCTATGTTCATGAGGAAGATTGGTCTGTAGTTTTCTTTCTCTGTTATTGATCTCCCTGGCTTTGGAATCAGTACCATATTTGTGTCATAAAAGGAAATTGGTAGGACTCCTTCTTTGCTTATCATATCAAATAATTTGTATAGTATTGGGATTAGTTGCATTTTCAATGTCTGATAGAATTCACTTGTGAATCCATCAGGCTCTGGCGATTTTTTCTTAGGGTGTTCTTTGATGGCTTGTTCAATTTCTTTTACTGATATGGGATTATTTAGGTATTCTATTTCTTCTGCTGTTAATCTAGGCAATTTATATTTTTGTAAATATTCATCCATATCTCCTAAATTGTTATATTTATTGCCATATAATTGGGCAAAATAGTTTTTAATGATTGCCTTAATTTCCCCTTCATTAGACGTGAGGTCTCCCTTTTCATCTTTGATACTGTCAATTTGGTTCTCTTCTTTCCTTTTTTTATTAGATTGACCAGTACTTTGTCTATTTTATCTGTTTTTTCAAAGTACCAGCTTCTAGCCTTATTTATTAATTCAAAAGTTCTTTTACTTTCAATTTTATTAATTTCTCCCTTGATTTTTAGTACTTCTAATTAAGTTTTCATCTGGGGATTTTTAATTTGCTTGCTTTCTAATTTTTTGAGTTGCATGCCCAATTCATTAATTTCTGCCCTCCTTAATTTGTTAATATATGCACTCAAGGATATAAAATTTCCCCTGAGTACTGCCTTGGCCACATCCCACAGAGTTTGATAGGATGTCTCATCATTAATCATTCTCTTCAATGAAATTGTTTATTGTTTCTATGATTCCTTCTTCGACAAATTGGTTTTGGAGAATCATATTATTTAATTTCCAATTAGTTTTTGATTTTCCTGTCCAGGTGCCCTCACTAATTTTTATTTTTATTGCATTATGATCTGAGAAGGTTACATTTATTATTTTTGCTCTTTTTCATTTGTTTGCAATGATTCTATGCCCTATAACATGGTCAATCTTTGTGAATGTGCCATGTGCAGCTGAAAAGAAGGTGTATTCCTTTTTGTCCCTATTTATTTTTCTCCACATATCAATTAAATCTAATTTTTCTAGGACTTTATTCACCTCTCTTACCTCTTTCTTATTTATTTTTCAGTTTGATTTATCTACATCTGAAAAACGAATATTATTTAATTTCCAATTAGTTTTTGATTTTCCTGTCCAAGTGCCCTCACTAATTATTATTTTTATTGCATTATGATCTGAGAAGGTTACATTTATTATTTCTGCTCTTTTGCATTTGTTTGGTTTTACTAACTATTTCCTTCTTGAGCTCTGCCAGTTTCTCCTTTATGAATTTGGGTGCTATGCCACTTGGTGCATATATATTGAGCAGTGTTATTTCCTCATTGTTTATACTGACTTTAATCAGGATGTAATGACCTTCCCTGTCTTTTTAATCATATCTATTTTTACTTTGGCTTTGTCAGAAATCATAATAGCCACTCCTGCCTTCTTTTTCTCATTTGACGCCCAACATATTTTGCTCAAGCCCTAAACCTAAAACTTGTGTATGTCCACCCATCTCATATGTGTTTCTTGTAGACAACATATGGTAGGATTTTGGTTTCTAATCCACTCTGCTATTTGCTTCCGTTTTATGGGTGAGTTCATCCCATTCACATTCAGAGTTATAATCATCAGTTGTGCATTTGCTGACATTTTCGTATCCTCCCCTATTCCTACGCCCTTTTCCTTATACTATTTACTTTTAAACCAGTGGTTTGCTATTAAGCCACTATCCCTTATCCCCTCCCTTGATTAAC
>NW_025367360.1:0-3191 GCF_016433145.1 Gracilinanus agilis | reverse complement strand
CTTTCTTTCTTTCCCTTCCTTCTTTCCCTCCTTCCTGTCTGAAATATAGTAGACCTTTAATGATTGCTTGTCAATTGATTGAAAAATACAGAACATGGTTGTTAGTTTGAGAAGTCATCAGAATTCATCTTTGTCATCTAATTCCAATGATATTTTAAGAAATATCAGTGTCAGAACAGCCAAATGTGTCTCTCCGCTCTTGGTCAGATCAGTCTGTAATATTCATGCCACGCAGACACCAGAGGAGCAGGGAGGAGGATGGAGCTCCCAGCTCCAGGGTCCTCTGGGTGCCTCAACACATTTCCTTTATGCCATTAGGCCTGAGACAGATTCTCTGTAGCTCCAGAGTGTCATCCCTCAGGGCCATTGCTGCTGCTTTTTCAATCTTCTCCCGAAAATTAGTCTGGTGCATAATTTCCCAACAACATCAGATAAGGAAAATGGGCATTGTCTTGTCAAAGCTGTGATGCTAAGTATCGCTTGAGTTTGTCCAGCCCTGCCGGAGGGACTCCGAGGAACAACGTTTCAAAGGCAAAAGCACACTGTGTCTATTGAATTTTAAGTGGCTGAGGCCAGGACAAAGCTTTCCGTCCTGTAGTTCAGCTATGGGTATGGTACACTTTGTAGGAAACTCTGGCTCTAGGTACATGATAGGTGGTATTTTTATGATACTTCAAAGTTTGCAAAGCACTTTATATACATTCCCACATTTAATGCTCATAGCACTCCTTGATATGTATTGTTGACCTTGTCCTTAAGCAGCTGGTTGGTGTTGTCTATTCAGTGCTGGGCTCATAGGAAGTTCCGTTTAATGGTTTTTAGGTACGTTTTGTGCCCCCTTTTGGAGTTTTCTGGGCAGAGATACTAGAGAGTTTTGCCATTTTCTTCTCTAGCTCATTTTACAGAGGAGGAGACTGAGATAAATGATTTTCTCAGGGACCTACAGTTAGTCTGAGGCCAAATTTGAACTCACAAAATTTTGATTCTAGGCCTGGATCTCACTGCACCTAAATTGCAGTCAGGAAGACCAGATTTAAAATCCTGCTTTAAACACTTATTAGCTGTGGGAACCTGGGCAAATCCAATAACCACTTAGTTTCCTAATAGGGAAAATGGGGAAAATGTTAGCACCTATCTCCCAGGATTTTTAGGAGGATCAAATAAGCTAACAAATGTCAAGTATTTTGTAAACCCTAAAGAGCTACTTTACTGAAAGACTAATGAGGATAGTTGTAACTGAGACTCAGAGAAGTGAATTGACTTACCCATTGTCAACCAGTAAATACATGCCAGAGGCAGGATTTGAACTATGGTCTCTACTGATTGCAAAACAAGTGATCTTTTTACCACATCAAACTTCAGGGATGCCTTATTTATCAGGTTCATGGAATCATAGAATTTTCAAGTTGGAAGGGGTCTCAAAAGTTGTCTAAGGGGAGTTCCGGGTTAAGATGGCGGCAGAGTAAGAAGCAGCTCTTAACCTCTCCTGACCGAAACACACAAAACTCCTCAAGGGGACATAAAAACAAGTCCAGATGAACGGAGGAACCCCACAACAGGGCACAGCGTGGAAGGTACGTGGAATCGAGGCATTTCCATGCTATAAAGGGGTGAAACAGCTCTCACTAAATCATGGGCTGAGCAACCACCCCACCCCCACCCCCTCCACACACAACACCTATAGCGCCGAAGCCAACTAAAAAGAAATAGAGCAAGTTTGGGGCACCCATCGAGCCATTGGCAGCTCCAGGGCCTGTTCCTGAGAGCAGCAAGACTTAGGACCACAGGAAGCTAATGAATGCTCACAAAATTTGAGCGTGGGAGCAGGATGCCAAGAATGGACGCAGGACGCAGAGTGAGGGCTGAGAGCACAGGCACGGGTGGAGGCGTGGGTGGAGGCAGACACAGCCATGAGCTAAAGCTCTGAAACCCTGAGTGGGGAACCAGTACAGATGGGCATAAGACTGTGGAAGCAGCGCCCTGAGACTTGTAAAGAAACCTCCAGCAGAGGATCAAGCAAGGGGGTCCACCAGGGGGTTTGACCTTGGAAAAAAACAGACAGACCTCAGGAGCCAATAGACCACGGACAGACCCTGAGCAAGAGGATAAACCTGAGAAGCTGCTGGGCTAATGATGGCTACCCAGTCTCAGGAAGCTCAGAAGAAAAAGAATAACAACAAGAAAAAGAAGTCTTTAACACTCGACAACTTTTACACAGAGAAAATCCAGACAACCAAGCAAACAGAGGAGGAGAACAAACAAGCATCCAGACCCTCCTCAAATAAGGAAAATTCCTCACAAGCTATGGAAGAGTTCAAAACTGAGATTTTGAGGAAAATGGAAGAGATCTGGCAAAAAAATAACAGTTTAAAAGGTAGAATCTAGCAACTGGAAAGTGAGGCTCAGAAACCAAATGAACTGATCAGCAAATTGAACACCAGAAATGACCAGATTGAAAAGGAATACCAGAAGATTATAGCCGAAAACCGAAAGATTATAGCCGAAAACCAATCCCTAAAGGCTAGAACTGAGCAATTGGAAGGTAATGATCTCTCAAGACAACAAGAACAAATAAAACAAAGTCAAAAGACTGAAGAAATAGAAGGAAACATGAAATATCTCAATGAGAGAGTGACAGACCAAGAAAACTGGTCTGGAAGAGACAATTTGAGAATAATTGGTCTTCCAGAAAAACCAGAAATTAATAGAAACCTGGACTCCATACTAACAGAAATAATCCAGCAAAATTGCCCTGAAGTCCTACAACAAGACGGCAATATAGACATTGAAAGAATTCATAGAACACCTGCGACATTCGATCCAGAAAAGAAAACACTGAGAAATATAATTGCAAAATTCAAGAGTTTCCAAGCAAAAGAAAAAATCTTACAAGAAGCCAGAAAGAAACAATTCAAATATCAAGGAGCACCAATCAGGATCACACAGGATCTGGCAGCCTCCACGCTAAAAGATCGCAAGGCTTGGAATACGATATTCAGAAAGGCAAGAGAGCTGGGCCTGCAACCACGGATCAACTACCCATCAAAATTGACTATATATTTCCAGGGGAAAGTATGGGCATTCAACAAAATTGAAGAATTCCAGGTATTTGCACAGAAAAGACCAGGGCTAAATAGAAAGTTTGATATCCAAGCACAAAAATCGAGAGAAACATGAAAAGGTAAATAAGA
>NW_025367359.1:0-3020 GCF_016433145.1 Gracilinanus agilis | reverse complement strand
ATCTGGTCATTTCTTGTGTTCAATTTGCTTATCAGTTCATTTGGTTTCTGAGCCTCGCTTTCCAGTTGCAAGATTCTACCTTTTAAGCTGTTATTTTCTTGCCAGATCTCTTCCATTTTCCTCAAAATCTCAGATTTGAACTCTTCCATAGGTTGTGAGGAGTTTTCCTTATTTGGGGAGGGTCTGGATGGTTGTTTGTTCTCCTCCTCTGTTTGCTCGGTTGTCTGGATTTTCTCTGTGTAGAAGCTGTCGAGTGTTAAAGACTTCTTTTTTTTTGTTATTATTCTTTCTCTTCTGAATTTCCTGTAACTGGTTAGCCATCATTAGCCCAGCAGCTTCTCAGGTTTATCCTCGCGCTCAGTCCTGAGGTCTGAGTTCTAGTTTTTTCCAAGGTCAAGCCCCCTGGTGGATTCCCTTGCTTGAACCTCTGCAGGAGGTTTCTTTACAAGTCTCAGGGAGCTACTTCCACAGTCGTATACCTGTCTGCACTGGTTCCCCACTTAGGCTTTAGTTCCTGGTTGTGTTTGCCTCTGCTCAGCCAGCACCCACGCCTCTGCTCAGCCGGCACCCACGCCTCTGCTCAGCTGGCGCTCCGCTCCCAGCGTCCGCTCCCGAGCGCGCGCGCTCAGATTTCGCGTGCGTTCTTGACTTAATGGGGTCCTAAGTCTTGCTGCTCTCAGGAACAGGTCCCGGAGCTGCTGATGACTCGATGGGTGCCCCAAACTTGCTCTATTTCTTTTTAGCTGGGTTCAGAGCTATAGGTGAGTGTGGAGGGGGTGGGGGTGGGGCGGTTGCTCAGCTCGCGCTTGAGTGAGAGCCCTTTTTAGCTTGGAAATGTCTCGATTCCACGTACCTTCCACGCTGTGCCCTGTTGTGGGGTTCCTCCGTTCGTCTGGACTTGTTTTTATGTCCCCTTGAGGAGTTTTGTGTGTTTCGGTCAGGAGAGGTTTAGAGCTGCTTCTTACTCTGCCGCCATCTTAACCCGGAAGCCAGAAGTTATTGTTTTTTAAAATGGCAAATCTAATTTTTTTAAAGCCTAAGTTTTCACCTCATACAAAAAAAGAATTGGCAGATAGTCAATGTTGAAGGAAAGAGAAGCACCTTAAAGCATTGTTGGTGGAACTGTGAATTGGTCCAACTATTATGGAAAGCAATTTGGGATTATGCAGATAAAGAAACTTAATTGTCCATACCTTTTGACTCAGGGATCCCAGTGCTAATCATGTATGTGTGTGTGTGTGTGTGTGTGTGCGCGCGCGTGTGTGTGGGCGTGCCCATGTGTATGTGTGTGGGTGTGTGGGTGTGTGTATCCTAAGGAGGCCAATGATATTGTAAAAAGGAAGGTTTTTATATTCCCTAAACTATTGATTGAAGCACTTTCTAGTATCAAAGAACTGGAAACAAAAGTGGATGCCCATCAATGAGGCATGACTAAACTGTGGTACATGAATGCAATAGAATATTACTGTGCTACTTAAAAAATGACAAGCATGATAAATACTGAAAAGCATGGAAAGACATGAACTGAAACCAAACAAAGAAAGCAGAACCAAAAAACAATGTAAACAATAATTACAACAATGTAACTGGAAAGAACAAGAAAACAATTGTAACTGAATATTGTGAAATTATATTAATGAAGATTAGCTTTAATTAAGAGATATAAGGATGTACCTCCCACCTCCATTCCTTTTGCAGAAGACAAGGTGTGTAGCATTGCAGGTTACTTCAGATTTTATTGATGACTAGCTTAGATGAACTTTTTTTTCCCTTTTTTTTAAAGCCTTACCTTCTGTCTTAGAAACAATATTGTGTATTTGTTCCAAGACAGAAGAGTGGTAAGGGCTAAGCAATGAGGGTTCAGTGTTTTTCCTTTTTTTCTTACAAAGAAACTCTATGTCAAGTCTTGCACCAGAAATCAGATTTGCCAATTTTCACTATCCTTTTCTGAAGGAACAATTGGATGGTGAGTGGTTAAGACACATACTTTGAGCTGTCAGGAGTAGGATATAAGTACCATGATGAGAAAAAGTAGAAAATATCATCAATCTTTGCATATATTAGAACATATGTGCTTAAGCTCATCCTAGATTCTGGTCCCTCCAAAAAAAATTGTATTTTGAGTTTTACTTTCAAAGTTCTTTTAAGATTTACTTTTTTTAAAAATGTGTTTAGTCAAGCTTTGGCTTCTTTAGTTTTTTGATGAGTAAAAATGTCCTTTATGTTTGAGTAGTCAATAAATGTTCACCTTAAAAATTAAAATTAAAATTTGTTATTTGCACACTTCATTGACATGTGCTGGGTACATCTGTGAATGAATGTGTTGAAAAGAATAAATTAAATAAGCTATGAGAAAGACAACACTAAAAGCATGTAAAACACAGCCAAGATAAAAAGAGTTTTCTGATTTCTAAAAGAGTAAAGCAATAACTAAGTAACCAAGGACACATATAAATGATACACATATATACATATATACACAATACATGTCTATGTAATGAATTAGGCTCCCTTCATTTTTCCTTTGGGCAAAAGAGCAATTATTTGGGAAGTTTGTGGTTTGTTATAGGAAATTTTTCATTGTATATGCATAAAAACATTCATAGACCAGCAAGTTGTTCCTTATCTTTTCTTAAGCAGAACTCACGAACTAGAAGAACTTCAAGGTGGTAAGAGCTGATAAATAGATAAACTCCTCCAGCACTCAGCCTTGGTTAGCATTTACCCTGACTCTTAAGGTCACAGTCCTTTTTCTTGCTCTAACATACACACACACACACACACACACACACACACACACACACACACACACACACGGGGGAGAGAGAGAAACAGACAGACAGACAAAGGGAAGAGACAGAGAGAGAGACAGAGACAGAGAAAGGGAGAGAGAGAGAGGGAGAGAGAGAAAGAGAAAGGGAGAGAGAGAGGAAGAGAGAGAAAGAGAAAGGGAGAGGAAGAGAGAGGAAGAGAGAAAGAGAAAGGGAGAGAGAGAGAGAGAGAGAGAGAGAGAGAGAGAG
>NW_025367358.1:0-8322 GCF_016433145.1 Gracilinanus agilis | reverse complement strand
ACCCCCCATGTCATCTTAGACCATTTAGTATCCTGTCCTCTCCCAATGAATTATTCTGGTTGCTATAATAGTCAATATTATAATAGTGAATAGAGTTCACTACAGAGAATTATACATAGCATTTCTCAACATGGGAATACAGATAATTAGATCTTATTTATGCCCTTAAAGAGTCAAATTTAAAAAATTATGAGTTTTCTTTCTTTCCCCTCTGTTTCTTATTTACCTTTTCATGTTTCTCTTGATTTTTGTGTTTGGATATCAAACTTTCCATTTAGTCCTGGTCTCTTTTGTGCAAAAACTTGGAAATCTTCCATTTTTTTGAATGCGCATACTTTCCCCTGGAAGTATATAGTCAATTTCGATGGGTTGTTGATCCGTGGCTGAAGGCCCAGCTCTCTTGCCTTTCTGCATATCATATTCCAAGCCTTGCGGTCTTTTAGCATGGAGGCTGCCAGATCCTGTGTGATCCTAATTGGTGCTCCTTGATATTGAATTGTCTCTTTCTGGCTTCTTGTAAGATTTTTTTCTTTTACTTGATAGTTCCTAAATTTGGCTATTATATTCTTAGGTGTTGACTTTTCTGGGTCCAGTGTAGAGGGTGATCTATGGATCCTTTCAATGTCTATATTGCCCTCTTGTTGTAAAACTTCAGGACAATTTTGCTGAATAATTTCTTTAAGTATGGAGTCCAAGTTTCTATTAATTTCTGCTTTTTCTGGAAGACCAATAATTCTCAAATTGTGTCTTCTAGACCGGTTTTATTGGTATGTCACTTTCTCATTAAGATATTTCATGTTTCCTCCTATTTTATCAGTCTTTTGACTTTGTTTTATTTGTTCTTGTTGTCTTGAGAGATCATTGTCTTCTAATTGCTCAATTCTAGCCTTAAGTGACTGGTTTTCAGCTATGATCTTTTGGTTTTCCTTTTCAATCTGGTCATTTCTGGTGTTCAATTTGCTTATCAGTTCATTTGATTTCTGAGCCTCACTTTCCAATTGCAAAATTCTGCCTTTTAAACTGTTATTTTCTTGCCAGATCTCTTCCATCTTCCTCAACATCTCATTTTTTAACTCTTCCATAGCTTGTGACCAGTTTTCATTGTTTTGGGAAGGTCTGGATACTTGTTTGTCCTCCTCTGTTGTCTGGATTTTCTCTGTGTAAAAGTTGTTGGGTGTTCTAGAGTTTTTCTTGATAATCTGTTTCTTCTGGGGTTCCTGGCTTGCCATTGTTAGCCCCGCCCCTTCTCAGCTTTGTCTTCACACTCAGGGTCTGATTGCTCTTTTTAGGCTCCCGAGGAGGGCTCAGGTCTCTCTCCTTGTCCTAGGGGTTGAGCCTCCTGGTAGTCCTTGGTCTGCCCCTCTGCCCAAGGCTCCTTCAGCAGTCTCAGGGGCTGCTTCTACAGCCGTGCTCCCATCTGCACAGGGTCCCCACTCGAGGTCCAAGCCTGCGCTCGAGATCTTTGCCCATGCCTAGGGCTCTGCCTTCACCCACGCAGGCGCTCAGGAAAGTCCGTGTGCGTTCTTAGCCTCTTGGGGTCCTACATCTTGCAGCTCTCGGGTACAAGCCCTGGAGCTGCCAGTGACTTACTGGGTGCCCCAATCCTGCTTTCATTCTTGTGAGTTGGCCTTGGCGCTGTGCGTGGTGTGATGGGGTGGGGAAGGGGCTTCTTCCTCTTGCGTTTTAGTGAGAGCTGTTTCACCCCTTTATAGCGTGGAAATGCCCTGATTCCACATACCTTCAATGCTGTGCCCTGTTGTGGGGTCCCTTTGTTCGTCTGGATTCATTTTTATGTCCCCTTGAGGAGTCCTGTATGCTTTGGTTAGGAGAGATCAAGCAGCTGCTCCTTACTCTGAAGCCATCTTAATGGAAGCTCCAATGGCTTAATTCTAATAACATTGTGATAATGAAATTAAATCTGCCCTGCCCATCCTTAATCTAATCATCAAAGGTGAGAACATCCCCACTTAATTCACAACTTGGGAGGTCTGTGACCCACGTGTGCTAGAGTGAGTGATGAATCAAAATTTACTGACTGCCTCCTCCGCAGTCCTAAGAAAAGCATCTGTTGTGGTTGGACATGTAAATTAAGAGGAAGGCACAGGAAGTGACACAAAGAAGCTCTTTAAAACAGAGTGCAGTTCAGTGAGTTCAGCTCTCTTTGGCCTGGAACTGAACCTGAAGAAGCTCTGGTTAGGATGTTGGACTTAGTGAGGCTGTTCTTAAATCTTTCCCTTAAAACTTACACATGGTGAGTCAAGATGGCTGACTACCTTATCCTTCCTGGAGGTACTAGCCTCCTGGAGGCCCCCTTTGTTTGGGAGAAACACTCATGGCTAAACCTCTTGTTAATTGACTTTAGGCTCTCCAGCTGGGACCTCTGGAGCCCTGCTGGAGTAAAGCCAGGAGTTGAGTACATAGTCTAGTCCTTTAAGCTATCTCTTACTCTACCCTCTTCTCATCTCTCTACTTCCACTCTCTCTCTCTCTCTCTTATATTTTGTAAATAAATTACTAAAATCACTTTAGAATTGATATTATTTCAATTCTTAGTGACTATACTTTTAAATATTAATATCCAACCCCAAACCCCCTTTTTCCCTCTTACAACATAAAGCATAGAGAAAATATGGGATTATCAGGAGATTGATGAGATTGTCAGGAAAGAGAGAAAGCAAAGAAAGAAAGGAGTATAGGAGAGAGCCCTGGAATAAATGCAGAGAAAGGAAGTGGGCCATGGATGATTATTTAAGAGTTACTCCAGTCTTTGCCCATGGTCCTCTATTGTCCAAAATTCTTATCAATATCAGGAATTGCACAGAACAAAAAGGTGAGGGAAAACTTTTGACTTACATTGGAGCAGAAGGGAGGATACACACTGATGAGCTCATGGATGCATTAGAATAATAAATCAACTTAACACAACACAAAGTTGGAAGGGAGAGTTAATACAATGGATAGAAGAATCAGAGCCAGAAAGTTCCAAACAAAGTAAAATAATAGGCTGAACTAATAAGTAGCAGCAGCAATAGTAATAGTGGAGTGGTGGTGGTAGTGGTAGAAGTGGTGGTGGTGGTGGTAGTAATAAAAAATATTTATATAGCATTTACTATGTGTGTCATGCAGTATACTTAACACTTTACAATTATTATCCATTAATTCATGAGGTAGGGGCTAATATCACATCCAGTTCACATATAAGGAAAACTGAGGCAAACAGAAGTTAAGGGACTTGCCCATGGTCACACAGTATATATTTGAGGTTAAATTTGATCTCAGGTATTCCTGACTCCAGGATCAGCACTCTATCTGCTGTGTCAACAAGTTATACCAATAAAAATAATAAATGTAAGGTCCTTCACAGGCTCAAAAAGTCAATTGTACAAGTACAAGATGAGAAGAGAGAGGAGGATAGATAGTCCAAGTGAAAAAGACCAGAATCATAAGTTCAGTGCAAGACCAGAATGTGACATGGCAGTAAAAAAACAAATATACAACATATAGTGTTAGGTAGCATGAAATTAAGCATGGCACCCAAAGCAACAAATTCAAATCCTTCTATCTGTCCTCTATCTGGTTCAGTTTCCACTTGGAGCACTGAAGTTCCTTCTGAGCACCCCTTTTTCAGAAAGAATATCTCAAAATATATTGACATTCTGGAGCACATCCAAAGAAAGTTTGGATAGTAAGGGGACTGAAAAATCAATCCATGGGAGAATGATTTTGAGGAAAATGGGAATGGCTACCCTCAAATGAGAAAGATATCAAAAAGCATGATGACTGTCCTCCAACATTTGAAGAGCTGTCATGCAGAAGAGAGATTATGGTTAATTCACATCCAGATGACAAAACTAGGAGCAATCAGTAAAAGTCATATAGAGAACATTTTGGCATAATAATGCCTAGGAAGTTTCTATATACACTTTCCTTAACTTAATGCCAGGTACAGGACAGCAAATTAAATTGCCCCTGATGGAGTATTATGGGCAGTTACATAATTCAGATATAATGAGGATTGCTTCTGAGTCAGACATCAAACTGACAGATTGTCCAAGAAAAGAAAGCAATAAAAGGAGAAAACAAGTGGCCAGCCAAGGAGTTTTGTTCTAGAGGAGGAATTCTGGAAAATCTGACACAAATAATCATTGAAAGGATGAAGAAGGAATGATGTCTGACAGGCAGCTCAAAACAAATGAGTTAAACCCCTTGCCTTTTCATCATGAGCAACGATCCATGTATTCCAATTTATGCAACCCCTATAAAATGGGATAAAGTTGGAGAACAACCAAGATGGTGGAGTGGGAGAAAGTTGTATAGTCCTGTTACTTCCCAATACCCCTTACACCACAAAGACCTGTGTAACAACCCTCACAAAGACCCTGAGAATTCTGTTTCTTCCCAGTTTGGGAAGAGAAGCAGTTAACACAAGATCAAGATAAGAGGCTTTCTCCTAGTGCAGGTGGAGTTTTGAGGATCTCACATAGAAAGGAGAAAATGAGAAGAATATGGTAGGGATACACACACACACACACACACACACACACACACACACACACACACACACACAGACACACACACACACCAGAGCAACAGGGACCATAGCAGCTAGTGGCAGAGACATCTGTTTAAAATTTAAGTCTCCACAGGAACCTATGAGGTAACCTCTTAAAGGACACATGAAGAAGTAAGTGATCTTTTTCTTTATCATAAGCACTTACTTAAGTAGCTAGAGCTCTAAAAGGAAAACAGACACATTGCCTTATTTCTGCTGGGTACAACTGGCACCTATTTCGAACTGTGTATTTTTAAAATTCTAGTAAAGACTACATTTGATAGACTCATGCTTATTTTTCATCAACACCTGTGGTTGACCCTGTCCATATGTGACTTCGTTCATAACATGAGGGTGTGAGACAACTCTGAGATCCACACAAAAGAGAGTGATCTTTCCAAGTACCGGGTGGGCATTAACCCTCTAGCCCATCATTTGAATTTTTGCTCTCCATCTGGAGGGATCAAGGGCAGATCTCCTCTGAATTTGAAATACATACACACACATGCACACACACACACACACACACACATATCTCGGACACAAGTTTAATAATGCATTATATATAATATATGCATTAATGAGTCATGTATGTTATATAATGAACATTAAAAGTAATAAAATACACATATATAACATATATATATATGTCTCATGAATACAAGCTTAATAATGACTGGAAGCTACACTTAGAAAATACACCAGACTGGATCCTGGCCATGAAATCCAAAACAAAAATTACACTGAATCATTTTTCCAGCCCTGATCAACATAGAGAGAACAATGGAATAAGAGGAATTCTATTACATGCTTCTAACCATCTGTCTCCATGTGGGAAGACTTCCTTTTCATATCTTTGTTAGGTGATAGAAGGAAATTCCAGAAGCACACTTTCCCACAGTTCATGGGCAGGAAGAGGAAAAGTGTGTGTGTGTGTGTGTGTGTGTGTGTGTGTGTGTATTTTAGACACCACCTCTCAAAACAGGTTAATGACTACAGCAAAAGAAAGCAGGGATAAATAACATCCAAAATCAGTTTCTTCCCTTCTCATCTCACTTATTCCAGGTGGATTTACAATAGCTGGCATTCTGAGTCATGGGTCAATAAAGTCTCCAGTTACAAAAATAGCTGTAGTGAAAATCCTCTATGCAAACTTATTGATCATTGGTCAACTAACCAATACTTATAGACCTCCCATGAGAAGGAATATCTCCTCACCCCTGCCCCACTTCCTGAGGCAGTACATTCTATTTTGGTTCTATTAGCCAGTAAGTATTGGAGGGATTTGAAACTAAATCATTCCAACTCCAAATTCAGCTCTATTAATTATATTTTATATTATTAAAAAGCTTGTAGCTGGGCCCATGCTATGCCTGTGTTCAAGTGAACAGTATAATTTCATGTTGTGAGGAACCATAAAGCTAGCACAGTTCCTCAGAAATCAGGTCTGGTAATCTATCAGTCAGTCTAGAAGAACTGAGAGAGAGGGCTTCTAAAATATGAGAGAAGATAAAAGCAGAAGTGTGGATGTCAAAGATCAAAGTCACCTCCATAATTTGGCCCTGAGACTGCCTGGTCAGGAACCATTTTGTATTTATAAAGCTAAGCGGGGAAAAGAGGTCCCACTCACTGAAGGAAAGGCAATTGAATCAACTTATTAAGTACCTAGTTGGACCTGGTCACTTATTTAATATCTAGAGCCTGGTACTGATTCTTTAAATTGGATGATTTTTCTGATAATTTCATCAGTGATGCATTTTCTTTGTGCCTTGGGAATTCTAAATGGTGCCAGTGTGGGGAAAAAAACATTCATCATACCACCCTTTAAAATAAAAGTTGACAGAATTGTGCTAAAGATTTCTGATGGCCTTCAAAAGAAAGACATGAAGCTCTTCTCTTTGGCATTGGTTTCACTGTAGCAGTAGTCTGGAATGATCCAGGTTATAAAGAATTCAGAATCACAAGGGCAGAACCAAGATGGTGGAGAAGAAGGAGGGAAACTACTATGAGAATTGTCTCCAGACAACTTTAAAATAACACCTTAGGATGAATACTGGAGTGAAAAAACCAACAGAGAGACAAGTGAAGCAACTTTCATGCAAAGATCAACTTGAAATATAGGAGAAAGGGTCTAGTTCCCTGGCATGAGAGCTACACCAAGGAGTACCAGCACAAGCCAACAGCAAGCTCCCTCACTTCCACATTTACTGTTCCAGGTTTTGAACCTGGGCCTAAGTGAACGCGCATACCCTAAAAACCTGCCTAAGCCAACAGTAGTGCTATGCCATGCATAACCCATAAAGGAAGTTCCGAGTCCCAGCCCAAAGCCTACAGTAAGATCTGGAATCCCAATGTGAGACATTCAGCATAGCAAGCCTGATCTATGTAATCCCAGAGGAAGGCCTGGAGCCCCAGCCCAAGACAGTCCCAGCACACTGACCTATGCAAGCCCAGATCCAGGTCCAGAGCTAGCCACTAAAAAGCTCAAGGCCTCAGGGCAAGGTAGTTCATAGTATGTCTGACCTGATCAAGTCAGAGTAGGACCAAGAGCCCTCATCCAAGCCTTAGGCTAGATTCTGAGCCTCAGCACAATATAACTCACAGTTCTCTAAGCTTTGCAAGCTATCAGCAGTTTCAAGGGGTGATTAAAATAACAGTGGGAGGTGGCTTTCAGAGCTCCCAGCCCACAGGCTATCATACAACCTTGGAAGAACTAAAACTTGCAGAAAACCAACTAAGGATAGCATCAAGGAAAAACTGAAGTTTAAGAGCATGCACTTTCTACCCTGAGAACACTGACCACCTTATGATAAAAGTGTAAGTCAAGAAAAAAGGCTGAGAAAATGGTCTTAGACTCTGGAAGAGCTCAAAATTTTTTGTTTAAAATTAAGTAAAAGAGGCAGAGAAAAATAAGGAAGAGAAATGGAAATAATGCAAGAAGAAAGTGGAAAAGGAGGTCCAAAAACTCATGAAAAATGTTCCTTAAAAATTAGAATTGGGAAGGAAATAGATAGTAAAACCATACTAGTGGGAGATCTAAATATTCCTCTTTCAGATCTAGATAAATCAAACTGAAAAATAAATAAGAAAGAGGTAAGAGAGGTGAATGAAGTCCTAGAAAAATTAGATTTAATTGATATGTGGAGAAAAATAAATAGGGACAAAAAGGAATACACCTTCTTTTCAGCTGCACATGGCACATTCACAAAGATTGACCATGTAATAGGGCATAGAATCATTGCAAACAAATGCAAAAGAGCAGAAATAATAAATGTAACCTTCTCAGATCATAATGCAATAAAAATGATAATTAGTAAGGGCACCTGGACAGGAAAATCAAAAACTAATTGGAGACATCTCGATTTTCCGGGTTAAGATGGCGGCAGAGTAAGAAGCAGCTCTTAACCTCTCCTGACCGAAACACACAAAACTCCTCAAGGGGACATAAAAACAAGTCCAGACGAACGGAGGAACCCCACAACAGGGCACAGCGTGGAAGGTACGTGGAATCGAGACATTTCCAGGCTAAAAAGGGCTCTCCTTAAATCGCGAGCTGAGCAACCGCCCCACCCCCACCCCCTCCACACTCACCTATAGCTTCGAACCCAGCTAAAAAGAAATAGAGCAAGTTTGGGGCACCCATCGAGTCATCAGCAGCTCCGGGACCTGTTCCTGAGAGCAGCAAGACTTAGGACCCCATTAAGTCAAGAACGCACGCGAAAGTTGAGCGCGCGCGGGAGCAGAGAGTGGACGCTGGGCGCGCAGAGTGCC
>NW_025367357.1:0-1565 GCF_016433145.1 Gracilinanus agilis | reverse complement strand
ATGTATATGTATATATATATATATATAACTAAAACTATGTTTTGCTTGTTTCTGAAGGTGAACATACACAAGTCATTCTTCAAACAGTATTTTTATTGCTGTTCTCTTGACTGCTTGTTCACTCTTCATAATTTCATGTAGGTCTTTTCATGTTTTTTTTTTTTAATTTTTTTTTTAAACCCTTGTACTTCGGTGTATTGTCTCATAGGTGGAAGATTGGTAAAGGTGGGCAATGGGGGTCAAGTGACTTGCCCAGGGTCACACAGCTGGGAAGTGGCTGAGGCCAGGTTTGAACTTAGGAATGTTTTTTTAATTAACTTGCTCATCAATTCTTATAACACAATAGTATTCCATCACAATCATATGCCACAACTTGTTTAGCCATTCCCCAGTTCCCCAAATGATGGGCATCCCTTCACTTTCCAGCTCCAAAGAGAGTTGTTTTCTAAGCACTATGCCTTCCTCAAGTCTGTCCCTACTTCATTCATTTCCCTCTCAGCCTCAGTTTCTTCATTTGTAAAATGAAGATAAATATAACACCCACTTCACAGGGTTATTGTGAGAATGAAATGAGATGATCAATGTAAAAACCTTCACAACCTTAGCCCTCTGCCATTTTTCTGGTCTTCTTACATTTTGCTCTCCTCCACACAGCATTCTCCATGAAATAGTGAAACAGTGACTATGATACTCTTGCCTCAAGGAATTTGTCCTGGCTGTCTTCCTTGGCTGGAATGCTCTTCCTCCTCTCCAACAACTCAAGTTCCCTGGTTTCCTTCAAGACTCAGATCAAAGGGCATCTGGGTTGCTCAGTAGTTAGAGAGCCAAGGCTGGAGGTGAGAGGTTCTAGGTTCGAGTCTGAACTCAGACACTTCCTAGCTTTGTGACCCTTGACAAGCCACTTAACTCCTTTTGTTTAGCCCTTACTTCTCTTCTGCCATGTAAGTGATACTCAGTATTGATTCTAAGACAGAAGGTAAGGCTTAAAAAAATTCAGCTCAAATTCCACTTTCTCAAGGAGATCTTTCCCTCATTTTCATCTCTTTTCCCTATGTTTACCCGCCATTTGAAATGGAAGTTATTAACCCAAAGTCCATGAACTTCTTATTTTAATATTTTCATAATTATACTTTATTTTAACTCATTATCTTTGTTTTCTTATGCAGTTTTTTAAATTTAAAAACATTATTCTGAGAAGAGGTCCATCTACTTCATCAAAACAGTGAATTCAGCTTTACCAAATGAATGTCAAAGTGGTCCTCATAAAAACAGATTTAAGAATTCTTGATTTATACTGAATATATCTTGTATGAATAGCATAGCTGTGTCTTGTATATATAATTGGTTTTTTTAATCCTTACCTTCTATCTTAGAATCAATACTGTGGCAGAAGAGCAGCAAGGGACGGGCAATCAGAGTTAAGTTATTTGCCCAAGATCACATAGCCAGGAAATATCTGAGGCCATATTTGAACTCAGGATCTCTGGACTCCAGGTCCAGCTCTCTGTCTCTGAACCACTTAACTGTCCCTTGTATATATAAGTATATATATATATATATATATA
>NW_025367356.1:0-3389 GCF_016433145.1 Gracilinanus agilis | reverse complement strand
GAGAGAGAGAGAGAGAGAGAGAGAGAGAGAGAGAAAATGAAAGAAAGAGAGAGAACAAGAGAACAAGAGAGAGAACAAAAGAACAAGAGAGAGAGAGAAAGAGAGAGAAAGAGAGACATTTGAAAAACATCAAGATTATACTAGTTTGGTCAATTAAGAAAATATGGAAAGATGAACATGAAATTATGAAGAGTAAAATGAGCAGAACCAAGAAAACATTACATATAGCCACAGAAATATTGTTTGAAGAATGACTTGTGAAAGTCCACCTCCATAGAAAGAACTGATAAAAAGAAACAAGCAGGGCACATTTTTATATATACATATATATTTTTTTGTCAAATGATGCTTTCTCTAGTGCGGAGAAGGGAGGGAAGATGGGAGATGCATGGGAATTTTAGTGTAACAAACACATAAATTTAAAAATAAAAAAGTTAAGATTATGCTATATTTATTTTAGAGAGGTAGTGTTCTGGCTTTAGAGTCAGAAAGACCTGAATTTAAGTTCTACCACTGCTCAATGCTTGCTGTGGAATTCTGGGAAAGTCATTTAACTCCTCAGTGACTCCAGGCAACTTTCTAAGACTATAATTGGTAAAATAGGCAATGATTTGTATTGTATTTTGCATTGAGTATTTCTCATGCCAATGAAATTAGAGGTATGTCCCCCCTCCACCCAAATTTCTCACACACAATAAATGCTTGTTGACTGATTTCGACTCCAGTCATATTTTTTTTCCCACTCTTACATGTCTCATACAAGGAGTAAGCATGGAACTGGGATTGAACCCACAGAATCATGGAATTTGAGTGATGGAAGGGACATTAGCAGCTACTTAGTCCCACCCGTATATGAAATGCCTGACTCCCTCTACCACTTCATGCTACAAAAAAGCCTGGTTTTCTACCCCTAGACTCTGGTGTGATGTTCTTATCACTACATCATTCTTGATAAGTGACAGGAAAGGAGGTTAGCACAGGGGTTGGTGGTCCTAGATGGGTCCTTCTCCGCTAAATCAGGATAAGAAACTAATTTTAAAAAGACTTCAGATGCTATCAAATGGTCAGAGCAGTGACTACTGAGTAATCTGATCTTTTTTTGTGGGGGTAGAAATTAGTATGAAAAAAATTTGAGCAAAAGAAGAACCATAACAATAGTTTTAGAATGGAAAGGGGCCAAGTAATGCAATGGATAGAGCACTAGCTAGGCCTGAAGGGAAGAAGTCATTGGTCAGGCATTTTAATGTCATGTCTGATTCTTCATGAGTCTATTTGGGGTTTTCTTGGCAAAGACATTGGAGTGGTTTACTTTTTCCTTTTCCAGCTCATTTCACAGATGAGGGACTAGGGCCAGGGTTAAGTGACTTTCCCAGGGTCACACAGAATATTTAAGGCCAGATTTGAAATCAGAAAAATGAATCTTTCTAATTCTAGACCTGGCACTCTATTCACTGTTCTAACTAGCTGACCTTGGAATGAGGAAGACCTGAATTCAATCTAGCTTCAGACAGTTACTGGCTGTATGACTTTGGGTAAGAGATTTCACCTCTGCCTCAGTTTCCTCAACTGTAAAATGAGGATAATAATAGCATTTATCTCCCCTCCCCCAAGTTGTTATGAGTATCAAATAACAGGATATTTGCAAAGGACTTAGCTCAATGATTGATAAATAATAGAGGTTGAATAAATGTTTGTTCCTTTACTCTTCATCTAGTCCCTTCAGTATTTACAGATGAGGAAACTGAGGACTAGAAACCTGTTCAAAGTTACAAAGGTATTAAGGGACAAAATAGGGATTTGAATCTATGTTCTTTGAACTTCATACAGTCTATTTTCTAATGTAATACGATTTCATCACTTAAATCCTAATGTCTGTGCCTCCAAATAAGTTTTCCCACTTTCTCCTTGGGTTAATTCCTGGTTTGTTTCATATTCTCTCCCTAGACATCCTCTATTCCCAAATAATCCAATTATGAGTCTAAAGTCCTTCACCAAAGGGGCTTTAGTGCCATCAATCAATGGATGAAATGAATGAAGAAGTTTTCATTAAACACTGTGTTAAGTAAACTCTAGGGACACAAATACAAACAACCCAGTCCCAACTTTTATTGGGCTTACTCTCTAGTAGAGAAATACATCATACAAAGGGAAGACAGAAAGTGGAAGATAGTTTGAAAATGACTAAGTGATATGGTGGCCTGGTTCCAGGCAAGATAAGTCAGAAGCAGAGGCTGAAGGAAGAACAAGGACAGGAGAAAGAGGATGGCCAGAGTTCACTAGAGTAGAAATGGATTGGTTTGGTATGGAGACAATGTGGATCATTCACTGAAAACCATGAAGAGCACCAGTCATCTATGTGCCTTCTCATTCTGCCAGAATCCATCATGAACAGACTGGCTACTACAAGGTGAATTCTCTGCCCAGAGGAATCTTTACTTATATAATACAAGAATTTCAAAATAATTTTGTTTTAATTTTTATGATCACAATGAATATTTCTGTGGGATTATATAAAGCTATAAAGCTTTCAAAGTATTTTTCAGCCTATTATCCTTTTTGAGTTTGACAGTAAATCTATGGAGTTGGCTCTAAAATGGTTTTTAATCCCCATTTATCAGATGAGGAAACCAGGGCTCAGAAAGGTCTGCCTAGGACCATACAGCTAATAAGTGGAAAGGATAAAGTTGAAATAGAAATTGTAAAAATCTCTTAAGTTAGAGAGTAAACTATTAGGGAGCTTAATGAACACAAATCTGAAGAAAGGCAGGACTCTCTTCTCTCTTAATGTATATATTTTTATATGAAGAGAGAGAGAGAGAACATACACATGCATATATTTAGTTACTCAGTTGTTTCAATTGTGTTTGACTCTTCATGGCTCCATTTGGGGTTTTCTTGGCAGTGACACGAGTAGTTTGCCATTTCCTTCTCCAGGTCACTTTACAAATGAGGAAACTGAGGTCAACAGGGTTACGCAACTTGGCCAGAGTCACATAACTAGTAAATGTCTGAGGCCAGACTTGAACCCAGGAAGATGAACCTTCCTAACTCCAGGTCTGGCGTTCTATCTACTTTGCCACCTAGCTGAATATATTAAAATACATATATGTATACGTACACATATATTTAAAAATATTAATATATAAGTACATGTATAAATATATCTCCATATAAGTACATACATATGTGTATAATGCATATTTTTATATCTGTTAGTGTTCTCAATAATGTGCATATATATTTATATAAATATGAAGGAGAATTTCACTCACTACTCTGCTTTTATTCAAACCAAAATGCCAGTGTAGTAGAGGGCAGATTTGAATGAGGAAGTATTTTTTTACTTTGGGAAAAAATAAAATAGTATATATTACTATATTATATTATAT
>NW_025367355.1:0-4477 GCF_016433145.1 Gracilinanus agilis | reverse complement strand
GCCTTACGGTCTTTTAGTGTGGAGGCTGCCAGATCCTGTGTGATCCTGATTGGTGCTCCTTGATATTTGAATTGTTTCTTTCTGGCTTCTTGTAAGATTTTTTCTTTTGCTTGGAAACTCTTGAATTTTGCAATGATATTTCTTGGTGTTTTCCTTTCTTGATCGAATGCCGCAGGTGTTCTATGAATCCTTTCAATGTCTATATTGCCCTCTTGTTGTAGGACTTCAGGGCAATTTTGCTGAATTATTTCTGTTAGTATGGAGTCCAGGTTTCTATTAATTTCTGGTTTTTCTGGAAGACCAATTATTCTCAAATTGTCTCTTCTAGACCGGTTTTCTTGGTCTGTCACTCTCTCATTGAGATATTTCATGTTTCCTTCTATTTTTTCAGTCTTTTGGCTTTGTTTTATTTGTTCTTGTTGTCTTGAGAGATCATTAGTTTCTACTTGCTCAATTCTAGCCTTTAGGGATTGATTTTCGGCTATAATCTTTCGGTTTTCGGCCATAATCTTCTGGTTTTCGGCCATAATCTTCTGGTATTCCTTTTCAATCTGGTCATTTCTTGTGTTCAATTTGCTTATCAGTTCTTTTGGTTTCTGATCCTCACTTTCCAGTTGCAAGATTCTACCTTTTAAACTGTTATTTTCTTGCCAGATCTCTACCATTTTCCTCAAAATCTCAGTTTTGAACTCTTCCATAGCTTGTGAGGAGTTTTCCTTATTTGGGGAGGGTCTGGATGCTTGTTTGTTCTCCTCCTCTGTTTGCTCGGTTGTCTGGATTTTCTCTGTGTAGAAGCTGTCGAGTGTTAAAGACTTCTTTTTCTTGTTATTATTCTTTCTCCTCTGAAGTTCCTGTGACTGAGTAGCCATCATTAGCCCAGCAGCTTCTCAGATTTATCCTCGCGCTCAGTGTCTGTCAGCGATCTATTGGCTCCTGAGGTCTGAGTTCTGGTTTTTTCCAAGGTCAAGCCCCCTGGTGGGCCCCCTTGCTTGATCCTCTGCCGGAGGTTCCTTTACAAGTCTCAGGGCGCTGCTTCCACAGTCGTATACCCGTCCACACTGGTTCCCCACTTAGGCTTTAGTTCCTGGCTGTGTCTGCCTCCACCCACGCCTCCGCAGTGCCTGAGCTCTGCTCAGCCTGCGCTCTGCGCCCAGCGTCCTGCTCCCGCGCTCAGATTTCGCGTGCCTTTTTTGGCTTAATGGGGTCCTAAGTCTTGCTGCTCTCAGGAACAGGTCCCGGAGCTGCCAATGACTCGATGGGTGCCCCAAACTTGCTCTATTTATTTTTAGCTGGCTTTGGAGCTACAGGTGTTGTGTGTGGAGGGGGTGGGGGTGGGGCGGTTGCTCAGCCCACGATTTAGTGAGAGCCCTTTATAGCATGGAAATGCCTCGATTCCATGTACCTTCCACGCTGTGCCCTGTTGTGGGGTTCCTCTGTTTGTCTGGACTTGTTTTTATGTCCCCTTGAGGAGTTTTGTGTGTTTCGGTCAGGAGAGGTTAAGAGCTGCTTCTTACTCTGCTTCCATCTTAACCCGGAACCTATTTCTGGATTTTCTGATAGACTAATGGTTAACAAATTATCTCTTCTAGATTTGTTTTCAAGGTAATTAATTTTCTCAGTGAGACACTTCATGTTTCCTTCTATTTTGTCAGTCAAAATTTTACTTGGTTTTATTAATTCTTGCTGTCTTGTGAGATCATTGGCTCGTACTTGTCCAATTCTTGTCTTTAAAAACTGGTTTTCCCACTACAATTTTTTAATTTCCCTTTTTAGTTTGGTCTATACTGTTTTCCATGGTTTCCAGCTCTTTAATTTTGGTCTCCAATTTATTTATCGCTTAATTTTATTTCTGTGTTTCTTTCTCCATTTGGGAGCTTCTGTCTTTTTTTTTAACCATTTATTAATATTCGTTTTTAACATGGTTACATGATTCAAGCTCCTAATTTCCACTTCACCCCTCGCACCCCCCAAATTCATGTCCGACACACACATTTCCACTGGTTTTATCATGTGTTTTGATCAAGACCTATTTCCAAATTGTTGATAGTTGCATTGCTGTGGTAGTTTCTAGTAAACATCCCCAATCATGTCCACCCCAACCCATGCATTCAAGCAGTTGTTTTTTTATATGTTTCCTCTCCTGCAGTCCTTCCTCTGAATGTGGGTAGTGTTCTTTAAAATAAATCACTCAGAACTTTCCTGTGCCATTGCATTGCTGCTGGTACAGAAGTCCATTACATTCAATTTTACCATAGTATATCAGTCTCTGTGTATAGTGTTCTTCTGCCTCTGCTCCTTTCGCCCTGCATCAATTCCTGGAGGTCTTTCCATTTCACCTGGTATTCCTCCAGTTTATTATTCCTTTTTGCACAATAGTATTCAATCACCAGCATATGCCACAATTTGTTCAGCCATTCCCCAATTGAAGGACATCCCCTTCTTTTCTAGTTTTTTTGCCACCACAAAAAGCACAGCTATAGATATTTTCATACAAGTCTGTTTATTTATGATCTCTTTGGGGTACAAATCCAACAATGGTATGGCTGGATCAAAGGGCAGGCATTTTTTATAGCCCTTTGACCATAGTTCCAAATTTCCAGCCAGAATGGTTGGATCAGTTCACAACTCCACCAGCAATGCATTAATCTCCCAATTTTGCCACATTCCCTCTAGCATTCATTACTCTCCCCTTCTTTCATTTTAGCCAATCTGCTAGGTGTGAGGTGATACCTCAGAGTTGTTTTGATTTTTATTTCTCTAATTAATAGAGATTTAGAACACTTTCTCATGTGCTCATTGATACTTTTGATTTCTTTATCTGAAAATTGCCTATTCATGTCTCTTGCCCATTTATCAATTGGGGAATGACTTGATTTTTCATATAATTGATTTAACTCCTTGTATATTTGAGTAATTAGACCCCCGTCAGAGTTTTTTCTTATAAAGATTTTTCCCAATTTGTTGTTTCCCTTCTGATTTTGACTACATTGTTTTTGTTTGTATAAAAGCTTTTTAGTTTAATATAAACAAAACCATTTAATTTACATTTTGTAATTTTCTCTAACTTTTGCTTGGTTTTAAAATCTTTCCTTTCCCAGAGATCTGACAAGTATACTATTTTGTGTTCACTTAACTTATTTATAGTTTCCCTCTTTATATTCAAGTCATTCATCCATTCTGAATTTATCTTGGTGTAGGGTGTGAGATGTTGATCTAAACCTAATCTCTCCCATATTGTTTTCCAAATTTCCCAGCAGTTTTTGTCAAATAGTGGATTTATGACCCTAAAGTTGGGCTCTTTTGGTTTATCATACACTGTCTTGCTGATGTCATTTACCCCAAGTCTATTCCACTGATCCTCCCTTCTGTCTCTTAGCCAGTACCATACTGTTTTGATGACTGCTGCTTTATAGTATAGATTAATATCTGGTACTGTTAGGCCCATTTTCTTCACATTTTTTTCATTATTTCCCTTCATATTCTTGTTCTTTTGTTATTCCAAATAAAATTTGATATCGTTTTTCTAATTCAGTAAAGATGTTTTTTGGTAGTTTTATAGGTATGGCTCTAAATAGGTAAATTAATTTGGGTAGAATGGTCATTTTTATTATGTTAACTCGTCCTACCCATGAGCAATCAATGGCTTTCCAATTGTTTAGATCCAGTTTTATTTGTTTGGAAAGTGTTTTATAGTTGTTTTCATATAATTGCTGTGTTTTTTTTTGGTAGGTATATTCCTAGGTATTTTATATTATCTAGGATGATTTTAAATGGTGTTTCTCTTTCTACCTCTTGCTGCTCTGATGTGTTGGAAATATATAGAAATTATGATGATATATGTGCATTTATTTTGTATCCCGTAACTTTGGTAAAGTTGTTGATTATTTTTCTACAAGCTTCTTAGTTGATTCTCTAGGATTTTTTAAGTATACCATCATATTATCTGCAAAGAGTGATACCTTAGTCTCCTCGTTGCCTATACTGATACCTTCAATTTCTTTTTCTTCTCTAATTCCTACTGCTAGTGTTTCTAGTACTATGTTGAATAATAGAGGTGATAATGGGCATCCTTGTTTTACTCCTGATCTTATTGAGAAGGCTTCTAATTTATCCCCATTGCATATGATGTTTATTGATGGTTTTAGGTATATACTATTTATTATTTTTAGGAAAGGTCCTTCTATTCCTATACTTTTCAGTGTTTTCAATAGGAATGGATGCTGTATTTTGTCAAAGGCTTTTTCAGCATCTATTGAGATAATCATGTGATTTTTGTTTGTTAGACTGTTGATATGGTCAATTATGTGGATGGTTTTCCTAATGTTGAACCAACCTTGCATTCCTGGTATAAATCCCACCTGATCATGGTGGATGATCTTCTTAATAACTTGCTGGAGTCTCTTTGCTAGTATTCTATTTAAGATTTTTGCATCTATGTTCATTAGGGAGATTGGTCTATAGTTTTCTTTCTCTGTTT